>NC_135233.1:146057627-146205127 GCF_051348905.1 Ranitomeya variabilis | reverse complement strand
TGCATGGGACCACTGAAACGCCGGCGCCATTACCGCCCGAACCAGGCAGGCGCGGCAAACGGAACGCTATGGCACGCGCGTGGGTGTCCCCGCTTATATCTTCCCCTATGTGGGGCCGGCGATCCGGGAAAACCGGAAGTCAGGCGGGCGCATGCGCAGATCGCCACTTCCGGCGACGGCGGCGCAACAGATTAAAAAGAACGGGAGAATGTGGTCAATTCAAATCTCCGGTGCACTAAACAAGTGCGGAGGCCACTATGAGCGACAAGGAGCAGCAGGATGCGCAGGAAGTCTTCAGCTATCTCCTGAGCAAGCGCAGGTACAGCGGCACCAGCGCTCACAGCGTCAGCACAAGGGAAACTTCCTCTCTACAGCGCAGCAGCAGCGGACGCTCAGAGTCACAACGCAGCCGGGGTTCTGCAAAGACAACACGACCTGTGACGAATCCAGTGGTGGACACAGTCCCCAGACCTGAGACGGCATCTCTTATCCACAGGGGGTGAGTGATCTACGTGAAAATGCTGAATTTAATACGGGGTTACTCTTTCTCCTAGGGAAGAAAATGTACAGGCAAATCAAAGCACAGAGTATGTACTATATGTTCAGAGGAGCTGCCTTCCTCCTGGGAGAAGAAGCTGTGCAGCACTTGCATAGAGAAGACGATTCAGGAGGAATCCCCAGCATTTGCCTCAGACCTAAAATCATTAATAAGAAGTCAGGTGGAGAGTGCCCTTAAAAGCATTAAAACCACAAAGAAAAAACACAAAACAAGTCATGGTTTCCCTGAATCTAGTGTGGACGAGTCAGAAACCGAGCTATCTGACTCTAGTAATTCATCAGCCTCCGATACCTCTTCGTTATCCTCAGAAGAGGGACGCAGTTGCTTCCCTATCGAGAAGACAGACGCCTTAGTGAAAGCCGTCAGAACGACAATGGGTCTGGTAGATGAACGACCTAAAAGAACAGCGCAGGACATAATGTTCAGCGGTTTGGAACAGAAGAAAAGAAGAGCATTCCCGATAAATGAAAAAATTCACACTCTAATTAAGAGAGAATGGAAAAAGCCAGACAAAAAAGTTCTCTTGACTCCCAAAAGAAAGTACCCTTTCGATGACCCAGCCTGCTCATCCTGGAGTAAGGCACCAAAATTAGATGTGGCCATAGCAAAGGCCTCTAAAAAGTTCGCCTTGCCCTTTTGAGGACATGGGTACCTTTAAAAGACCCAATGGACAAAAAAGCTGAGACTTTCTTGAAAAGCTCCTGGGAAGCGGCAGGGGGTGGACTAAAACCAGCCATCGCGGCCACCTGCACGGCCCGCGCCCTAATGGTATGGCTCGAGCACTTGGATTCTCAATTAAAGGGAAAGGTCTCAAGAGAGACAATTCAAAAATCAGTGTCTGTGATGAAAGGTGCGGCAGCCTTTTTGGCTGACGCATCGGTAGATTCAGTTAGACTAGCAGCCAAGTCAGCCTCCTTCTCAAACGCCGCAAGACGTGCCCTGTGGCTAAAATGCTGGCCAGGGGATTTGCAAACGAAAACGAGACTATGCTCAATACCTTGCGAAGGCGAATTCTTATTTGGATCTACGCTAGACGATATCCTCGACAAAGCCGGGGATAAGAAAAAATCTTTTCCCAGATTCCCCAACCAGTCTTACAGGCGTCCCTTTCGGAACAGAAAATTCATGCGGAGGAGACCTCCAAAAGGGAACAAAGAGGCATGGGAAGACAAAAGAAATAAGAACAGGGGATTTTTGTTCAACAAAACCACTCCCGATAATAAGAAAACACAATGAAGGTATCTCCCGGGTCGGAGGGAGACTAGCCGGTTTTCTTCCAGCCTGGGAAAAAATTTCAAACAGTCCGTGGATATTAGACATAATACGAGAAGGACTCAAACTAAAATTCCACATTCCTCCCAACAATTCCTTCATGATAACACCACAGAGACAATCACAAGAACAGTCAGCTCTCCAGGAAGAAATCTTGAACTTAATCCAGAAGGGAGTCTTACAGGAAGTCCCACACCAGGAAAAAGGCATGGGCTCCTACTCTCCCCTCTTCCTTCGAAGGAAACCGGACGGATCGTACAGGACGATCATAAATCTCAAAAAATTAAACAGTTTCCTCGAAATTCCACACTTCAAAATGGAGACAATAAAATCTTGCGTGAAAATACTCTTTCCCTTGTGTTTCATGACTGTTCTAGACTTACGAGACGCATATTACCATGTGCCGATCCACAGGGATCATCAAAAGTATCTGACTAGCAGTGAATATCCAGGGAGAAGTCAAACACTACCAATTTCGGGCCCTCCCCTTCGGGTTAGCTATTGCACCTCGGGTGTTCACGAAGATAATGTCAGAAGTGATGGCTCATATACGGGAACAGAACATCCTGATAGTTCCCTATCTGGATGACCTACTTGTAGCAAGGACCTCATTCCAACATTGCAAACAGTTGGATTTGGTCATGGCTTCTCTGTCGAAGCTAGGTTGGCTACTGAACCTTCCAAATCCAGAGTAGTCCCTTCTCAGGTACAGGAGTACTTGGGGATAGTCCTGGACTCGACCACACAAATGTGCTACCTTCCTCAGGGGAAGATTCAAAAAATGACACAGGCTGTGTTACAGTTGTCGACATCTCCAGTCACCACTGTCAGAAAAGCGATGTCCCTGCTGGGCTCCATGATAGCCTGCATCCCGGCCGTACAGTGGGCACAGTGTCATACCCGTGACCTACAATGGGAGACTTTAAATTCAAGCCTATATCTGGGCGGAAATTTAGACGGGCAATTAAGCATGTCATCATCTACGATACACTCCCTAGAATGGTGGGCAGACCCAGTAAATTTTACCAAGGGGGTCCCTTGGGCACTACCGACGGAGAAAATCCTACCGACGGAGAAAATCCTAACGACGGATGCAAGCCCCTGGGGGTGGGGAGCACATGTAGACGATCAAGTAGCACAAGGGAATTGGAGCAAAAGTCAAGAACTAGTCTCATCAAACATGAAAGAACTGTTAGCGGTAAAGCTCGCCCTAACACACTTTCTAAAACTCCTTCGCTCCCACCACGTAAAAATCTTTTCAGACAACCAGGTAGTGGTAGCATATCTAAACCACCAAGGGGGCACCAGGTCTCGAGCACTGATTGAGGAAACTCAATCCATCTTTCATATAGCAGAGCACAATCTGAGGTCCTTAACAGCTCTCTACATAAAAGGCTCGGAGAACCAAACTGCAGACTTCCTCAGCAGGACATGCTTAAATCAGGGAGAGAGGGAGCTAAAGCAATCGGTATTCAACCTGATCGTAAAACGTTGGGGAAAGCCAGAAATAGACCTATTTGCGGACAGTCAAAACCGGAAAGTAAAAATGTTCTGCTCAATCGATCCCCGGGGGGGGCCCAGTAGCTCTGGATGCCCTTACAATTCCCTGGAACTATCGCCTCGCCTACGCGTTCCCTCCAATATCCCTCATCCCCCTAGTTCTGAGGAAAATTCGGGAGGAGGGAGCAACAGTGATAGTAATGGCTCCATTCTGGCCTCGCAGAATATGGTTTTCTTGGCTAAGAAAAATGTCCATAGAAAGCCCGTGGGTTCTACCAGACACTCAGAATCTGTTGTCCCAGGGTCCAGTGTTTCAACGCAGTGTAAAAAGCCTACACATGACAGCTTGGCTTTTGAAAGGAAGCTACTAAGTGATAGAGGTTTCTCACCTAACCTAGTGTCCACGCTATTACAGAGTAGAAAACTCGTAACCACCAGAATATATGGGAAGGTGTGGAAAAAATGTATGTCGGTATCGGGCGCAGATCCATCCGGGGAGATCCCAATAGGGAAAATTCTTGAGTTCCTGCAGAAGGGATTCGAAAAAGCTTTAGCTACAAGTACTCTAAAGGTTCAGGTAGCAGCCTTAGGAGCTTTGTATAATCATGATCTAGCCAGAAACCGATGGATCATGAGGTTCATTAAAGCCTCGGGTAGATCCAGGCCTATCCCTATCCATAACGCTCCTCCATGGGACCTAAACCTTGTTTTAAATGCTCTAACCAAACCTCCCTTTGAACCCCTGGCAGACGCGCCCCTAAAGATCCTATCTCTAAAAACCACAATCCTAGTGGCCCTAACCTCGGCCCGTCGTGTCAGCGATATACAAGCATTATCCGCGTGTCCTCCCTTTACTCAAATCCTCGACGACAGAGTCATTCTTAAAACGGACCCGGCTTACCTCCCTAAAATCGCGTCACAATTTCATAGGACACAAGAGATCTCTTTGCCCTCCTTTTGTCCCAGCCCCAAAAATGAGGGGGAAAAAACACTGCATACCCTAGATGTAAAAAGATGCCTAGTCCAATATCTATCAGCCACTAGGGAGTGCAGAAAGGATAGGGCTCTGTTTGTCTGCTTCCAAGCTCCACGGAAGGGACAGAAAGCATCGAAAGCCACGTTAGCAAGGTGGATAAGAGATGCCATCGCTCTATCCTACTCATCCGGCGGGACGGCCATCCTGGAGAATATAAAGGCTCACTCAACCAGAGCAGTAGCATCATCCTGGGCGGAGAGAGCTGGCGCTTCGATACAACAGATATGTAGAGCGGCCACTTGGTCTTCCCAGTCCACATTTTTCAAACATTACCGTTTAGACTTGACCTCCTCTGATCTCACCTTTGGGCGAAGGGTTCTAGAGGCAGTGGTCCCTCCCTGAGAGTTACAATCTATGCATATCTCTCCGTGGTGCCATCATGGGGATAGAGAAAATTATAGTTACTTACCGATAACGGTATTTCTCTGATCCTATGATGGCACCCGTATATTCCCTCCCTTTTCACACACAGGTGTGCACATTATAATGTACTAATAATTAGCTTTAGTCACGGTGCCTCTGTTAAGTTAAATTGGTTAAGCTTAATTTGTGCAAATATTGAGTTGCAGCTGAAGTTCTGTATAAAGGCTCTGTAAACCAACTGATGTGGGAGAGAGGTACTCCCTTTTTCACCTGTAGGTTTCCTGTCCCTGGGGGCGGACCCCTCTCTCCGTGGTGCCATCATGGGATCAGAGAAATACCGTTATCGGTAAGTAACTATAATTTTATTTTTGACGGAAAACTTTAATTACCGTCACAAAATATCACAGCAGTTAAGACGCCATACCACCCCTTCATTCACTCTATAGGGGGTGCAGAGCACAGGGCTCAGCAACCCCATAACAAATGAATGGAGTGGTGGATTCTCATGGGGACAAAGGTTCCTCATTCTGTAGTCTGATCCCTACCAATCAACTAGTTATCTCCTGTTGAAAGGTGGTAAATTGTTTTTGCTGCACTAGCACTTTAAAGAACTCGTCCAGCCATTAGAATGGGGTTTTGTTTTTTTAAAAAAGGGGCAAAAGTTATCATTTTCGATTCCTATACCGCTTCTGTTCCAGTGGCCCTTGTTGATCTGTATTTACTTTTCTCTTCACACACAGGAAATAACCATTAATGGGGTTTTCCCAATAACAACAATTCATTTTAATCAGTAAATCTTGGAATAATAATCACTTCCACAATTGAATGTTTAATTAAAATGTCCATCTGTGTACTGTGTAATGGCTGTGTCTGACCGTGTAGGGACATGGTCTGGTCACACCACAGCCCCCACGCCAGGGAGGAAGGAAAAGAGAGGATACAGACGGGACCAATCATAGCTGATTCTTTTTGTGAGGTGACATATTTCCCTGCCTGATTTAACAATGTTTTACTGCAAAGAAAGGACAGCATGGATCACAGCTTATTCTGTCTGTATTATTATAGTGCTTTGGAACAAAGCACTATACTGTTATTCCACCGTGGTAAACTTCTTCTTATTCTTATTATTCAGTCCGCACGTAATGCGGCCCGAACCGCTAAACTCACAGACTCCAGTGAGGTGTCATTTCGAAGCCAGCGTTCCTGAGAGGTGTGCTAAGTATTTTTCGTGCCGATCGGATTTGTAGTTTTTGCGCAATTTGTGTTTGAAAAAAGTCTTTCAATGCGTTTCAATGGAGAAATTTTCCTATACGTTTATAATGGGCTGGTTTCTGAGGCAATTTCTAAAAATAACTGCCACCTGGCTGATTAGCTCATTGATATGCGCAGTCAGACACAGTTACTATGCCAACGCCTATGAAATCTACATCAGCTCACCAGGTCACAAGTTTTGTCAGATAATATCAGCTCTTAAAGTGACAGTACAGCACAATTCCAAACCACTATCTGTAGTCTTATAATTATTAGATGGTGGCCCGATTCTAACTCATCGGGTATTCTAGAATATGCATGTCCACGTAGTATATTGCACAGCCACGCAGTATACAGTGCAGAGCCGCGCAGTACACAGCGCAGAGCCGCGCAGTACACAGCGCAGAGCCGCGCAGTACACAGCGCAGAGCCGCGCAGTACACAGCGCAGAGCCGCGCAGTACACAGCGCAGAGCCGCGCAGTACACAGCGCAGAGCCATGCAGTACACAGCGCAGAGCCGCACAGTATAAAGAGCAGAGCCCCGCAGTACACAGCGCAGAGCCGCGCAGTACACAGCGCAGAGCCGCGCAGTACACAGCGCAGAGCCATGCAGTACACAGCGCAGAGCCATGCAGTACACAGCGCAAAGCCGCGCAGTATAAAGCGCAGAGCCGCGCAGTACACAGCGCAGAGCCGCGCAGTACACAGCGCAGAGCCGCGCAGTACACAGCGCAGAGCCGCGCAGTATAAAGCGGAGAGCCGCGCAGTACACAGCGCAGAGCCGAGCAGTACACAGCGCAGAGCCGCGCAGTAGACAGCGCAGAGCCGTGCAGTACAGAGCGCAGAGCCGCACAGTATAAAGCGCAGAGCCGCGCAGTATACCGCGCAGAGCCGCGCAGTACACAGCGCAGAGCCGTGCAGTACACAGCGCAGAGCCATGCAGTACACAGCGCAAAGCCGCGCAGTATAAAGCGCAGAGCCGCGCAGTACACAGCGCAGAGCCGCGCAGTACACAGCGCAGAGCCGCGCAGTATAAAGCGGAGAGCCGCGCAGTACACAGCGCAGAGCCGAGCAGTACACAGCGCAGAGCCGTGCAGTAGACAGCGCAGAGCCGTGCAGTACAGAGCGCAGAGCCGCACAGTATAAAGCGCAGAGCCGCGCAGTATACCGCGCAGAGCCGCGCAGTACACAGCGCAGAGCCGTGCAGTACACAGCGCAGAGCCGCGCAGTATAAAGCGCAGAGCCGTGCAGTACACAGCGCAGAGCTGCGCAGTACACAGCGCAGAGCCGCGCAGTACACAGCGCAAAGCCGCGCAGTATAAAGCGCAGAGCCGCGCAGTACACAGCGCAGAGCCGCGCAGTACACAGCGCAGAGCCGCGCAGTACACAGCGGAGAGCCGCGCAGTACACAGCGCAGAGCCGCGCAGTACACAGCGCAGAGCCGCGCAGTACACAGCGCAGAGCCGCGCAGTACACAGCGCAGAGCCGCGCAGTACACAGCGCAGAGCCGCGCAGTATACAGCGCAGAGCCGCGCAGTACACAGCGCAGAGCCGCGCAGTACACAGTGCAGAGCCGCACAGTATAAAGCGCAGAGCCGCGCAGTACACAGCGCAGAGCCGCGCAGTACACAGCGCAGAGCCGCGCAGTACACAGCGCAGAGCCGCGCAGTACACAGTGCAGAGCCGCACAGTACACAGCACAGAGCCGCGCAGTACACAGCGCAGAGCCACCCAGTATATAGCGCAGAGCCGCGCAGTACGCAGCGTAGAGCCAAGCAGTATGCAGCGCAGAGCCGCGCAGTATACAGCGCAGAGCCGCGCAGTATACAGCGCAGAGCCGCGCAGTATACAGCGCAGAACGCGCAGTACACAGTGCAGAGCCGCGCAGTACACAGCGCAGAGCCGTGCAGTACACAGCGCAGAGCCGCGCAGTACACAGCGCAGAGCCGCGCAGTACACAGCGCAGAGCCGCGCAGTACACAGCGCAGAGCCACGCAGTATACAGCGCAGAGCCGCGTAGTATACAGCGCAGAGCCGCGTAGTATACAGCGCAGAGCCACGCAGTATACAGCGCAGAGCCACGCAGTATACAGCGCAGAGCCACGTAGTTATACTGCCCAGTCACGTAGTATATTGTCCAGTCACATAGTATACTGCATATCCCTGTTAAAAAAAAAAAAGAATTAAAATAAAAAAGTTACATACTCACCTCCTGGAGCGGCCGGTATCTGATGGTTGTTGCACCTCCTAGAGCGGCCGGTACACGATGCTTGTTGCACCTGGAGTGGCCGGTACCCGATGCTTGTTGCGCGCTCCGGTCCCAAGAGTGCATTGCGGTCTCACGAGATGATGACGTAGCGGTGTTGTGAGACAGAAAGACGGAAGTGCCCTTAGACAATTAGATAGTAGATTACCCCGCTCACCAATTCGGAACCCGAGAGGCCCGGCCCACCAAATCGGACCCCGAGGGGCCCGGCCCACCAAATCGGACCCAGAGTGACCCCGCCCCCTAAATCAGACCCAGAGTGACCCCGCCCACCAAATCGGACCCAGAGTGGCTCCGCCCACCAAATCGGACCCAGAGTGACCCCTTCCACCAAATCAGACCCAGAGTGACCCCTTCCACCAAATCGGACCCAGAGTGACCCCTTCCACCAAATCGGGCCCAGAGTGACCCCGCCCACCAAATCGGACCCAGAGTGACCCCACCCACCAAATCGGACCCTGAGGTGCCCAGCCCACCAAATCAGACCCTGAGGTGCCCAGCCCACCAAATCGGACCGAGTGACCCCACCCACCAAATTGGTCCCTAAGGTGCCCCGCCCACCAAATCGGACCCAGAGTGGCTCCGCCCACCGAATCGGACCCAGAGTGGCCGCGCCCACAGAATCGGACCAAAAGTGACCCCGCCCACCGAATCGGACCTAGATTTACCCCGCCCACAAAATCAGACCCAGATTGACCCAACCCACCAAATCGGACCGCCTGAGGGGCACCCAAGTGTCAAAGTCTTGCAGGGGCAGCCCGGGCACCATTCCAAAGCACTATCTGTAGTTCCTTCAGGAAATACCCATCTAGTTATTTATTATTATTATTATAGCGCCATTTATTCCATAGCGCTTTACATGTGAGGAGGGGTATACATAATAAAAAGTACAGTAATCTTCCACAATACAAGTCACGATTGGTATAGGAGGAGAGAGGACTCTGCCCGCGAGGGCTCACAATCTACAAGGGATGGGTGAGGATACAGTAGGTGAGGGCAGAGCTGGTCATGCAGCGGTTTGGTCGATTGGTGGTTACGGTCTGTATCCTCTTTCGCTTCCTTCCCTGCTCAGGAGATGTGGTGTGATCAGACCATGTTCCTGCACGGTCAGACACAGCCATTACACAGTGCACAGCTGGGGCACATTTATAAGATTATCTCAGCACAGGAACATTTTATTTAAACACATCCAATTGTGGAATTCCACTACTGGCCCCAGGAGTGACCCACCTCACCATTGCCTGATTGCTGTGTGTAGAGAAATCCAAAAGTATAGTAGACACCAGCAGGGACCCAAAAACTGTGGTAAGAAAGATTTAAATGTCATTCTGACTTTTTAAAGGGGTTTTTCAGCCAATACTTAATTTTTAATCGGTCCGTAAAGACCCCAAGCAATTTGAGGTATGTCTGCATGCTAGTGGCCCTGCTCGGACTGCTACATACCTATATTCTTAGGCTATGTGCACATGTTAAGTAACATTTTTGCAGCTCTAGGCAGGAAAAACACAGCAGCAAAAACGCACATAGAATTGACATGTACAGATTATTTTCTTTACCAAATCTGCAAGTCAAAAATAAGCAACGTGTGCTTCAGGTTTCTCATTCACTTTGCTGGCATCAGAATTGTTTCAGTTTTTGCTAGAAAATCTGCATGGAAAGAACGCACCAAATCTGCAATGTGTGCACACAGTCTTACAATTGCAGCAGATGTATGCTCTCCTTTGAACACCACTTTTCATTATTATTACTACTACTATTACTATTATTACTATTATTATTACTACTATTATAATTACTGTTAATTTATAGTAATTGACATCATAAGCTGTCAGCTGTGTATGAGAACAATCTTGTTGTTTCCAGGCATTGCCGCCTGATTATGGACTGTAAAATTCCTCAGATACTTGTGTTTCACGTTCGTATACGGGCGTCAATGTCCAGACCTACCGGCTCGTCTTCTGACCTGAACGAAGTGCCTCCAATATGCCTGTGACTGGTAAATGAGACCAGGAGATCCACGGGCGTTCCACGCATTGCAGTCCGTATTCAGAACGTGAAACGCGGATGTCTGAATTCAGCCTAATTTGTCCTTTCCGTTAATGACTTGATGCAGAGAATAACTAGTAACATAATGTAATGTCCTGATCATGGGCTGGAAGTTCGGCTGGTGAGGGATTTATCATTCTTGGCAAAGCCCCATTGATGTGGTGGGCCGTGTTGTGTGCTATCAGTACAGTGACTGGTTATGGAAGTTAATGTATTTTTTTCCTTTCTATTTTTTTAAGTGTTTGGCATACATATATATCATAACATGTGCACATGTAAAATATAAATATAGGTCTATATAGCGGTCTGTCACGCTTGAGAACCCTGCTGTTTTATGTGATGTCCTGTTTTTTTCTTTTTTAGCTTTCCCATTCACTTTTGTTGTAAAGTATGTAGCTTACGCCTAACGGAAATCACCTAAACAAAGGTCGGCTTCACTTATTTTATGGGTGCTGTCAGACGGCCGAATTACTTGTCTGAGGATCGCATCACAATCCTTGGACTGGCCAAAGGCTCTCCTGACCTGAGCGTGACAGCTGCATAGAAATACATGCTGTCGCTGTCAGAATAGCCGACGACCAGTCCGAGGATTGTGATGTGATCCTCAGATGAGTAATACGGCAGTCTGACTGCATCCTGTTTGGCATTTTTGGAAACCTGAAATTGTTAATAAAACTAGGAAGATTCTTTCACCCATTTTCTGAGCGGTTTTTTTTTTTCCCAGACATTTTCAGAGCAGACCGACTCAAAAATAGTCGGTAAAAAACATTAACAGCTGGACCATAATTTATCCGCATACAGCCAATTTGAGTTTGATCAGAAAGGGGGTGAATCAGAAAAAACGTTATTGTAGATCCCAATTGACCCTTGTAGGAATGTACACTTTACATATGTTTTCAAAGGGATTTCTGTAGATAGGACTCACACACTTGACCCTGAATGGTTTCTGTACAGAATTCTTGCTTCAGGAGCTATTTGCTTCAAGTGAAACATTAATTGTGTTCCTTTGAAAGCATTACTGCCTTTAGGATGTTAGAAAGCAGCGCTAATGTCCAGTACTGTAGTTTCCAAGCTTTCTTAGTCATTTGTGTGGATTTTGCATGTTTTGACTGATTTACTAATTAGCCATAATACTATTGTGTTCATGTTAAGTAAGGAAACAAATACCATCCTGCGGCTCAATGTTTTATGCAGCTGTTTCTGGAAATATATTATCTTCACATTAGAAACCACAGTTTTCATTTGACTTTTAATTATATTTTTAACAATATGTGACCTGCAGGAAAAATATTCTAAAAATGAATTATTTAGGATATAAAGCCACGACAGACTGCAGTTCGTGTGGGTATTTAGCAATATGCATCTACAGCACTTAAGTTGCAATGTTCACATCTCCTGTAAAGAGAATGCATCATCCATATCATTTTTACAAATTAAAAATGGTGAAACCTACTCAGTTTTTTTTTTTCTAATCTGCTTTTTTTTTTTTTTTAATTGTGGCTTTTTATTCTATTCACCATGCATGATTTGGGCGACATATTTTTTTTGTTCGAGACACTTGGATTTCTACTTCACTTTTCCCATATCAGCTGTAGACTTCTGGAGATATTCACAGACTTCTAAAGGTAAGTTCTCTAGTCTTGTCCTGTGCAGCAGTCGTTGTGCAGGGAAGGAGAGGAGGCAAGCTCCTGTGTCACCTATTGTGAACATATTACTGTTACCTAAATATTAGTGTTACAGGCAGAATTACTATGAAAAGTATCAATAATAAGCTGAAAAGTCATCTCTACAGAATGAATCTTACTCTAAAATTAGGTTTAGTGACCAGTGAAAATTGTGATTGTAGGATTGGTTTTTAATATACAGTAGTTACAAAAAAGTGTTAAAGTACATTTAGAACTTTTTCTGCCCCTAGTCTTGTGGTAGCTAAAAATGTTAAAATCCTAGTTAATCACTGT
This sequence comes from Ranitomeya variabilis, assembly GCF_051348905.1. Classification (NCBI taxonomy): domain Eukaryota; kingdom Metazoa; phylum Chordata; class Amphibia; order Anura; family Dendrobatidae; genus Ranitomeya; species Ranitomeya variabilis. The sequence continues at coordinate 146,192,875 of NC_135233.1, read as the reverse complement.
GATGTCCAATGCTGTTTCTCGAATACAGCTCCGGTCTGTATTGACCGGCTGTAGCGGTGACCTCTCATCTGAAGTGTATGTGACTGCTGCTGCTGCTCATTGGCCTTTGCGGCTCAATCTGTTAAAATTAGAAAAAGGGGAAAGATCCGTTTAACATTAAAATGTGATTTAACAAGTTTGTTTTTGATAAACATTTAAGTACCATAAATGTGTAAAAATTAAGGGATAACAATAAGACCACACAGTTGTGACAGCCTTTCATGAGGATAACCCATGTTTCCCAATGCAGTTGTCAGAGGTAGGTTTAATTTACCTCTGTGTGGTTACCTTCAAAATCTTGGAAATGGACAGATTTTTGTCCTGCATGTCGGTCATGTGGCCTACTGGCTGGTCTGTGTGGTACAAGGATGGCTCTCATTTGAATGACCAGCATGGAAGGCTTAATTTTCATCTGTGTTGGAACTTACGTAATGAGGCACCGGAATTATTACCATAAAAATGGCAAAGCATACTGTAATCTGATGGACCCTTAAAATTTGTATTTATATAGCACCATTGATTCCTTAGTGCTGTACATGAGAAGGGGTTACATAAAAACACAAATATCACTTACAGTAGACAAACTAACAAAAGTAGACTGGTACAGAGGGAAGAGGACCCTGCCCTTGCCAGCTTACATTGTACGGGATGATGGGGAAGGAGACAGTAGGTTAGGGGTTGCAGCAGCTCTCTTGGTGTTGAGGTGGCAGTGTGGTTATTGCAGGTTGTAGGCTTTCTTAAAGCGATGGGTTTTCAGGTTCGGTCTGAAGGATCCAAATGTGGTGGATAATCAGATGAGTTGAGATACAGAATTCCAGAAGATGGGGGATATTTGGGAGAAGTCTTGGAGGCAATTGTGTGAGGAGCGAATAAGTGTGGAGGATAGAAGGAGGTCTTGGGAGGACCCGAGATTACGTGAGGGAAGATATTGGGAGATTAGTTCGGAAATATACGGAGGAGAAAGGTTATGGATGGCTTTGTAGGTCAGTCTCAGTAGTTTGAACTAGATGCGCTGGCAGCTTGGGAGCCAGTAAAAGGATTTGCAAAGTGGGGAAGCAGGAGTGTAACGAGGAGAGAGCTTGATAAATTGGGCAGCAGAGTTAAGGACATACTGGAGAGGTGCAAGAGTGTTAGAATTTAGACCACAGAGGAGGCTGATTAGGGCATGTACAAGCATTTTGGCAGAGTGAGTGTTGAGGAAAGGACGGATTCTGGAAATATTTTTGAGCTGGAGGCGAGAGGAGGTGGCAAGAGCTTAAAGGTGCGATTTGAAGGGCAGGACAGAGGCAAGAGTTACTCAGAGGCAGCCGATTTCCGGGACAGATGAATGTGTGATGTCATTTAATGTGATGGGTAGATCAGGTAAGGAAGATATGCGAGTTGGAGGAAAGATAATTCAGATTTGTTCACATTGAGCTTCAGGAAGCAAGAGGAGAAGGAGGATATGGCTGATAGACACTCTGGGATTCTGGGCCAGAGAGGTAGATCTGAGTGTCATCAGCATATAGATGGTACTGGAAGCCACAGGACCTTATGAGTTGTCCTAGGCCAAGGGTATAGATGGCGAAGAGTAGGGGTCCTAGGATGGACAGAGCCTCGAGGGACACCAACAGAGAGGGCGAGATGAGGAGGTAGTGTGAGAATAGGAAACGCTAAATGTGCGGTTGGTAAGGTATGAGGAGATACAGGATAGGGCAAGGTATTTGATGTTAAAGGAAGAGAGGATCTGTAGTAGGGGGCAGTGGTCAACTGTATCGAAGGCAGAGGACCGGTCTAGAAGGAGAAGTATAGAGAATTGTCTGTTAGCTTTGGCTGTAAATAAGTCGTTTGTAAGTTTGGTCTAGGCAGTTTCAGTGGAATGGTGGAGATGGAAGCCAGATTGTAGTTTGTCAAAGAGTGAGTAGATGCAAAGTGAAAGGAAAGTTCAGTTTGGACGTGCTGCTCAAGGAGTTTAGAAGCAAATGGTAGCAACGATATGGGGCGATAGCTGGACATAGCGCTCGGGTCAAGGGATGGCTTTTTGAGGATGTGTGTGATTGTGGCATGTTTGAAAGCAGAGGGGAAGGTACCAGAAGTTAGTGATAGGTTGAACAGATGGGTTAGGACTGGAATAAGTGTGGTGGTGAGGGTGGGGAGGAGGTGGGATAGGATGGGTTCAAGTGCACAAGTGGTGAGGTGTGATTTGGAGAGATGAGTAAGCTCTCCTACAGTGATTTTGGAGAGAAGTTATGGGGTTAGAGCATTGGTCTGGTATACAAAGGGGTTCTGGTGGTCTGACAAAGACTTGCCTTGTTTGGTCTATCTTATTTTTGAAGTGTGTGGCAAAGTCCCCGGCAGAGATTAGGGAAGTCTGAGGGGGCAGTGGTGGGTGGAAGAGGGAGTTGAAAGTGTTGAATAAATGTTTGGGGTTGTAGGGTAAGGAAGATACAAGGGATGTAAAGTAGACCTGTTTAGCAGAATTGAGGGCTGATTTGAAAGTGTGTTGCTTGTTTGAATGCGGTGAAGTAGTCGTGCGAATGTGTTTTCTTCTAACCGCACTGCAACCCTGGACACTTGCCGAAGCTTTTTAGTGATGTTATTGTGCCAGGGTTGCATAATGATTCATCGCACCTTGCTATGCATGAGAGAGGTGACAGTCGATACCCGATGTGAGATTGGTATTGTAGAAAGTAGGGGCAGTGTCTGTGTTGTAGAGTGAAGATAATGAGGACAGTGGTAGAATAGAGTCAGAGTGTGGAAGTATCTAGATGTGCGAGGTTTCTGCGGGGTGCACTAGTTGGACATGGGTAACTGGTGAGGAGGACAGTGATGGCAATGTGAGTAGATGGTGGTCAGATAGTGGGAGAGGAGAGTTTGCAAAGTTAGATAGGGAGCAGAGATGAGTGAAGACCAGGTCTAATATATGTCCGTCTGTGTGGGTTGCTGAGGAGGACCACCGAGTAAGTCCAAAAGATGAAGTGAGCATCAGGAGTTTGGAGGCTGCTGAATGACGGGTATATATACTGAATATATTGTATATAAAATAGTGTATATATTGAAGTCACCTATAATGATGGTGGGAATGTCAGCAGAGAGAAAGTGAAGAAGCCAGGTGGAGAACTGGTCAAGAAAGGCAGTGGTCGGGCCTGGAGGTCAGTGTACGACAACCACTTGGAGGTTGCATGGAGAATAGATGCGGACAGAGTGGACTTGTATAGAAGGGAGGATGAGGTTGGATTGGGTTAAAGGTACAGTTGGTAGAAAAGAGAAGGCCAATGGTCAATAGGATCCGCCTAACATGGTTTGTGTAAGATTGCCCTTTGTACAAATTGTGTTTTTGTTTCTATAGGTAGAATAGTAAAAATGCTCATACACCTTGGGGTTCATGCAGACATTATTTGATCTTGGTCCAATCATGGACTGGCCTTTGGGTTTCTGACTACCTCATTGAAACATATGACGCTGTCATGCTCCAGGCAGGAGAGCCATGGCTAGTCTGCATTGTGCTTCGTGATTGGACCACAGTCTTTGAACATCTGCATGAGCTCTTAGACAACTATGTCAAGCATACATATGAATGTTCAACCTACAGTACAGACCAAAAGTTTGGACACACCTTCTCATTTAAAGATTTTCCTGTATTTTCATGACTATGAAGATTGTACATTCACACAGAAGGCATCAAAACTATGAATTAACACGTGGAATTATATACTTAACAAAAAAGTGTGAAACAACTGAAATTGTCTTATATTCTAGGTTCTTCAAAGTAGCCACCTTTTGCTTTGATGACTGCTTTGCACACTCTTGGCATTCTTTTGATGAGCATCAAGAGGTAGACACCGGGAATGGTCTTCCAACAATCTTGAAGGAGTTCCCAGAGATGCTTAGCACTTGTTGGCCCTCTTGCCTTCACTCTGCGGTCCAGCTCACCCCAAACCATCTCGATTGGGTGCAGGTCTGGTGACTGGAGGCCAGGTCATCTGCCGTAGCACCCCATCACTCTCCTTCTTGGTCAAATAGCCCTTACACAGCCTGGAGGTGTGCTTGGGGTCATTGTCCTGTTGAATAATAAATGATGGTCCAACTAAACGAAAACCGGATGGAATAGCATGCCGCTGCAAGATGCTGTATTAGCCTTGCTGGTTCAGTATGCCTTCAATTTTGAATAAATCCCCAACAGTGTCACCAGCAAAGCACTCCCACACTATCACACCTCCTCCTCCATGCTTCACGGTGGGAACCAAGCATGTAGAGTCCATCCGTTCACCTTTTCTGCGTCGCACAAAGACATGGTGATTGGAGCCAAAGATCTCAAATTTGGGCTCCTCAGACCAAAGCACAGATTTACACTGGTCTAATGTCCATTTCTTGTGTTGTTTAGCCCAAACAAGTCTCTTCTGCTTGTTGCCTGTCCTTAGCAGTGGTTTCCTAGCACCTATTTTACCATGAAGGCCTGCTGCACAAAGTCTCCTCTTAAGAGTTGTTGTAGAGATGTGTCTGCTGCTAGAACTCTGTGTGGCATTAAACTGGTCTCTAATATGAGCTGCTGTTAACCTGCGATTTCTGAGGCTGGTGACTCGGATAAACTTATCCTCAGAAGCAGAGGTGACTCTTGGTCTTCCTTTCCTGGGGCGGTCCTCATGTGAGCCAGTTTCTTTGTAGCGCTTGATGGTTTTTGCCACTGCACTTGGGGACACTTTCAAAGTTTGCCCAATTTTTCGGACTGACTGACCTTCATTTCTTAAAGTAATGATGGCCACTCGTTTTTCTTTACTTGGGTGCTTTTTTCTTGCCATAATACAAATTCTAACAGTCTATTCAGTAGGACTATCAGCTGTGTATCCACCAGACCTCTGCACAACACAACTGATGGTCCCAACCCTATTTATAAGGCAAGAAATCCCACTTATTAAACCTGACAGGGCACACCTGTGAAGTGAAAACCATTCCCGGTGACTACCTCTTGAAGCTCAAAAAGAGAATGCCAAGAGGGTGCAAAGCAGTCATCAAAGCAAAAGGTGGCTACTTTGAATAACCTACAATATAAGACACAATTTCAGTTGTTTCACACTTTTTTAAGTATATAATTCCACGTGTTAATTCATAGTTTTGATGCCTTCAGTGTGAATGTACAATTTTTCCTATCGCCACGACAGCACCCCTACGAGAAAGGGGATCCGCCCACCATCTGGACAGGAACCTACAGGATTTAAAGGGGCGGTCCCCCTCACCACTCCAGTTTGGGTTCCTGTCCGGACGGCGGGAGCCTGCAGGAAAATCTTACCCGGGTCCACCATGCCTCTGTGCGGTATCCATTGGGAATGGCAGAATCGAGGGCCCGGAAGCAGCGTTGGGGGGGGGGGGGGGTCCTGCGTGCAGCCCCCCCCCCTCGTCTGGTCATACGGAGCACGTTCCAGGAGTCGGGCAGTGCCATCCTGGTCCGCAGTGCAAGCGTTCGGTCTGCGTGCTCACTGGCGCTGGTGAACCCGGAAGTGGTTGTTACACTTCCGGGGTAAGCCGGGGGAGGAGTGCGGCGGCGGCGGCGGCAATGAAAGGAGCAGCGCCTATGGAATGCTCGTGCGGCAAGAAGTCCTCAGTAGGGGACACAGAGCACCCTCAGGGAGAGGTGCCGGAGCAGCACAGCAAGAGCGGTAGCAGCCGTTCAGGAAGCAGTAGCAGAGTGGTACGGGGGCAGCAGCATGGGAGCGCCCCAGCGTCACATATGGATCCTTTTCCTGCAAAACCGGTATTCACGAGATTAGCCTTGTGGTGAGTGTTAACAATACACCTGATGCTGATATGGTCCGTTATTTTGTGCTTTGTTTTAGGGGAAAAGGACAGCTAAATCTAAGCATAAGCAATGTGCCTTATGCATGAATCCTATGCCTGACAGTTACACTAAAAAAGGCTTTGCCAGACTTGCATCTGTCAGACCTTAGAGGAAGAGGCTCCCCTTCGTTCGTCGGACCTTCGAGCGGTCATCAGGGAGGAAATAAGTTATTCCCTTAGAGGCAGCCGCCATGAGAGATCAGGCAGAGACGTATCTCCTGGATCTAGCCCGTCCATGCAGGAGGGCGAGTGTTCTCGCTCCTCATCACCATCCCCCTCAGACGAAGAGGGAAGGCCATGTTTTTCAGTTGAATATATGGATGCATTAGTTAACCCCTTAACGACCGCCGATACGCCTTTTAACGGCGGCCGCTAAGGGTACTTAATCCACAGCGCCGTTAATTAACGGCGCTGTGGAAAAAGTGAATAGCGCCCCCCAGAGTCGGATTTTCTCTGGGGTCTCGGTTGCCGAGGGTAGCCGAGACCCCAGAGAACATGATTCGGGGTTTTTTTTTACCGACCCCCGAGTTGCGATCGCCGGTAATTAACCGTTTACCGGCGGTCGCAACAAAAAAAAAAAAAACGCGATTTGCCGTTTAATTTCTCTGTCCTCCGATGTGATCGCACATCGGAGGACAGAGAAATGTGGTCCCCGATGGCCCCCAATAGCCCCCCAATACTCACCTACCTCCCCCGGTGCTCCTCGTGTCTCCCCATGGGCGCCGCCATCTTTTTTCCGGGAAAAAATGGCGGGCGCACGCGCAGTGCGCCTGCCGCCCGGCACCCGGAAGATCTTTGGGGTCTCGGCTGCCGGGGGTAGCCGAGACCCCAAAGAACATGATCGGGGTCGGTTTGCACCGACCCCTGCTTTGCGATCGCCGGTAATTAACAGTTTACCGGCGACCGCAAAAAAAAAAAAAAAAAAAAGCGATCAGTCATTTCTCTGTCCTCTGGATCGCACATCAGAGGCTTTTTCATCATGGCGGGCGCATGCGCAGTGCGCCCGCCATCTGCTGCCATCTGCCGGCCGGCAGGAGAAGACAAGTTGGGGCTAAAATTAGGGTTAGGGTTAGGGTTAGGGTTAGGGTTAGGGTTAGAGTTAGGGTTAGGGTTAGGGTTGGGGCTAAATTTAGGGTTAGGGCTAGGGTTAGGGTTAGGCTACTTTCACACTAGCGTTTTTTGGCTTCCGTCGCAATGCGTCGTTGGAGAAAAAACGCATCCTGCAAAAATGCTTGCAGGATGCGTTTTTTCTCCATTGGCTTGCATTAGCGACGCATTGCGACGGATTGCCACATGTCGCATCCGTCGTGCGACGGATGCGTCGTGCTTTGGCGGACCGTCGACACAAAAAAAACTACATGTAACTTTTTTGTGCGACGTGTCCGCCATTTCCGACCGCGCATGCGTGGCCGGAACTCTGCCCCCGCCTCCCCGCACCTCACAATGGGGCAGCGGATGCGTTGAAAAAACAGCATCCGCTGCACCCGTTGTGCGGCGCTTACAACGCTAGCGTCGGTACGTCGGCCCGACACACTGCGATGGGCCGAGTACGACGCTAGTGTGAAAGTAGCCTTAGGCTTCTTTCACACTTGCGTCGGTACGGGGCGGTCGCAATGCGTCGGCACGATGTACTGACGCACGTTGTGAAAATTGTGCACAACGTGGGCAGCGGATGCAGTTTTTCAACGCATCCGCTGCCCAGTCTATGTCCTGGGGAGGAGAGGGCAGAGTTACGGCCACGCATGCGCGGAAATGGCGGACGCGACGTACAAAAAAAAGGTTACATTGAACTTTTTTTGTGACGACTGGGGCTAAAGTTATGGTTAGGGTTGGGGCTAAAGTTAGGGTTGGGGCTAAAGTTAGGGTTAGAGTTGGGATTAGGGTTAGGGTTTGGATTAGGGTTGGGATTAGTGTTACGTTTGGGATTAGGATTGGGATTAGGGTTAGGGTTGGGATTAGGGTTAGGGGTGTGTTGGATTTAGGGTTTTGATTAGGGTTATGGTTAGGGTTGAGATTAGGGCTGTTTTGGGGTTAGGGTTGTGATTATCGTTAGGGTTGTGATTAGGATTATGGATCGGGTTGAGATTAGGGTTAGGGGTGTGTTGGGGTTAGGGTTGGAGTTAGAATTGGGGGGTTTCCACTGTTTAGGTACATCAGGGGGTCTCCAAACACGACAGCCAATTTTGCGCTAAAAAAGTCAAATGGTACTCCCTCCCTTCTGAGCTCTGCCGTGCGCCCAAACAGTGGTTTACCCCCACATATGGGGCATCAGCGTACTCGGGATAAATTGGACAACAACTTTTGGGGTCCAATTTCTCTTGTTACCCTTGTGAAAATAAAAATTTGGGGGCTAAAAAAATCTTTTTTGTGGGAAAAAAAATATTTTTTATTTTCACTACTCTGCATTATAAACTTCTGTGAAGCACTTGGGCATTCAAAGTTCTCACCACATATCTAGATAAGTTCCTTGGGGGGTCTATTTTCCAAAATGGGGTCACTTGTTGGGGGTTTCTACTGTTTAGGTACATTAGGGGTCTGCAAACGCAACATAACGCCCGCAGACAATTCTATCAGAGTCTGCATTCCAAAATGGCGCTCCTTCCCTTCCGAGCTCTGCCGTGCGCCCAAACAGTGGTTTACCCCCACATATGGGGTACCAGCATACTCAGGACAAATTGGACAACAACTTTTGGGGTCCAATTTCTCTTGTTACCCTTGTGAAAATAAAAACTTGGGGGCTAAAAAATCTTTATTGTTAAAAAATATATATTTTTTATTTTCACGACTCTGCATTATAAACTTCTGTGATGCACTTGGGCATTCAAAGTTCTCACTACACATCTAGATAAGTTCCATGGGGGGTCTAGTTTCCAAAATGGGGTCACTTTTGGGGGGTTTCTACTGTTTAGGCACATCAGGGGCTCTCCAAACGCGACATGGCGTCCGATCTCAATTCCAGTCAATTTTGCATTGAAAAGTCAAATGGCGCTCCTTTGCTTCCGAGCTCAGCCATGCGCCCAAACAGTGGTTTACCCCCACATATGGGGTGTCGGCGTACTCAAGACAAATTGTACAACAGCTTCTGGGGTCCATTTTCTCCTGTTACCCTTGGTAAAATAAAAATTTGGGGGCAAAAAGATCATTTTTGTAGAAAAAATGAGATTTTTTATTTTCACGGCTCTACGTTATAAACTTCTGTGAAGCACTTGGGGGTTCAAAGTGCTCACCACACATCTAGATAAGTTCCTTAAGGGGTCTAGTTTCCAAAATGGTGTCACTTGTGGGGGGTTTCCACTGTTTAGGCACATTAGGGGCTCTCCAAACGCGACATGGCGTCCGATCTCAATTCCAACCAATTCTGCATTGAAACAGTCAAACGGTGCTCCTTCACTTCCAAGCTCTGCGGTGCGCCCAAACAGTGGTTTACCTCCACATATGGGGTATCGGCGTACTCAGGAAAAATTGCACAATAAAATTTGTGGTTACATTTCTGTTTTTACACTTGTGAAAATTAAAAAAAATGGTTCTGAAGTAAAATGTTTGCAAAAAAAAGTTAAATGTTCATTTTTTTCTTCCACATTGTTTTAGTTCCTGTGAAGTACGTAAAGGGTTAATAAACTTCTTGAATGTGTTTTTGAGCAGCTTGAGGGGTGCAGTTTTTAGAATGGTGTCACACTTGGTTATTTTCTATCATATAGACCCCTCAAAATCACTTCAAAGGTGATGTGGCCCTTAAAAAAAACATGGTGTTGTAAAAATGAGAAATTGCTGGTCAACTTTTAACCCTTATAACTCCCTAACAAAAAAAAAATTGTTTCCAAAATTGTGCTGATGTAAAGTAGACATGTGAGAAATGTTATTTATTAACTATTTTTTGTGACATATCTCTCTGATTTAAGGGCATAAAAATACAAAGTTTGAAAATTGCAAAATTTTAAAAATTTTCGCCATATTTCCATTTTTTTCATAAATAATCGCAAGTAATATCGAAGAAATGTTACCACTAACTTGAAGTACAACATGTCACGAAAAAACAATCTCAGAATCAGCGGGATCCGATAAAGCGTTCCAGAGTTATAACCTCATAAAGTGACACTGGTCAGAATTGTAAAAATTGGCTCGGTCATTAAGTACCAAATTGGCTCTGTCACTAAGGGGTTATAGGAGTCCGAGCAACCATGGGGGTTGCAGAAAGCAAAGAACCAAGATCTGCGCAGGACATAATATTCGCAGGCTTGTGCCAGAAGAGTCGTAAGTCATTCCCGGTAGTGGATACAATTAAAAACCTTATTAAACGGGAATGGGATAAACAGGACAAAGGTTTTTTGCCGTCATCGGCAAAGAGAAGGTATCCCTTTGACCATAACGACTTGGCGGAATGGACAAAAGTCCCTAAAGTGGACGCGGCTGTGGCCTCTACATCTAAAGCAGGTACCTTACCTCTGGAAGATGTAGGTCTCCTGAAAGATCCATCGGATAGGAAGGCGGATATGTTTTTGAAAAAAGTGTCGTCGGGAGCATTCAAACCAGCGATATCTAGTACTTGTACAGCTAGGTCTTTCATGGTTTGGATAACCCAGCTGAAGGAACAGCTGAAATCCCAAATACCTAGAGACAAAATGCTGAACTCCCTATCTCAGATACGTGAGGGGGTAGCGTATCTGGCGGATGCATCTGTGGATTCCCTGAAACTTGCAGCCAGATCAGCAGGTCTCTCGAACGCTGCTCGCCGAGCACTATGGCTTAAGAACTGGAAGGGGGATACTCAGGCAAGAGCTAAACTATGTGCTATTCCGTGTAGGGGTGAGTACCTGTTTGGCCCGGTATTGGATGACATCCTGGCGAAAGCTGAGGATAGGAAGAAAGGTTTTCCTAAAGCTTTCAATCCTACCTTTAGGAATACCTTCAGAAGACACTTCCCATACGAAGACCTTACCAAAACCGAGACTGGGAATCGACGGAGCCGAGGAGGAAAGGTTTGGACTTTAAAACCCCATCATCTTCCTCAAGGCGTAGAAGAAATTACCGTTAATACATGTCTCCCAGTAGGGGGCAGGTTAAAACACTTCTATTCCCAATGGGCCAGAATAACTTCCAGCAATTGGGCTCTGAGTATAATTAAATCGGGGTTAAAACTAGAATTCCAGGAAACACCTTCTAATTTTTATATTTTGACTACCCGGATTCCTTAGACCAACAGGAAGCCCTGGAAAAAGAGGTTCAGATGTTAAAACAGAAGAAGGTTATAGTAGAGGTTCCAAAAGACCAGCAAGGAAAAGGGTTCCATTCCCCTTTATTTTTAATCTCCAAACCAGATGGATCCTTCCGAACCATCATAAATTTACGGAGATTGAACAAGTATCTACAATACCATGCCTTTAAAATGGAATCAATTAAAACGGCGACTAAACTTCTTTTTCCCAGATGCTATATGACAGTCCTGGATTTAAAAGATGCGTATTACCATCTACCCATTCACAAGGATCATCAACAATACCTCAGAATGGCGGTGCGCTTAAACGATCAGGTTAGGCACTTTCAGTTTACTGCAATGCCATTTGGTCTATCTATGGCACCAAGGGTATTTACTAAGATTGTGGCGGAAGTGATGGCCCATATCCGAGAACAAGATACATTAATTATACTCTACTTGGATGACTTCCTGGTAGTGGGAAACTCATTTTTTCAGTGTAGAAGACGCCTAAAGCATGTAATATCTTCCTTACAGGACTTGGGCTGGCTGGTCAATCTGGAAAAATCAAGACTAGAACCGTCAACGACTCAAACTTTCCTGGGTATTCTGCTAAATTCAGAAAATCAACTATGTTTTCTTCCGGAGGAAAAAAAGCAGAGGATTGTACACAGTCAGCACTGTTACAAAAAAAAACAGATCTGACTTTGAGACGCGCAATGTCCCTTTTGGGATCCTTAACATCTTGCATACCAGCCGTCCAGTGGGCTCAATTCCACACTCAAGTATTGCAGACCCAGGTCTTAGATGCAGAAAGGAGTCTTCAAGGCCAGCTAGGCGGAAGACTCAGACTTTCCACCACCACTCTAAACAGTCTGAAATGGTGGCTAAATTTCAAACATTTGGAAAAAGGGGTACATTGGAGTATAGTACCAGACAACACGGTCACAACCGATGCCAGTCCAATAGGATGGGGAGCTCACATAGGAGAATTTTGGACTCAGGGGCAATGGTCTCTCTTAGCGGCCCAAGAGTCCTCGAATTGGAGGGAGCTTACGGCAGTAAAAAAGGCTCTACTCAGGTGGCTACCATCTCTGCGGGGTTCACATGTGAGGGTCCAGTCAGACAACACAACAGTAGTAGCATATCTCAACCATCAAGGGGGGACTAGATCAAGGTCTCTAATGAACACCACCACAGACATACTCGACATAGCCGAAGCTCACTTTCACTCTTTCAGCCGTTCACATTCGAGGAGAGCTCAACACAGAGGCAGATTACCTCAGCCTTCATTCTCTTCGTCAGGGAGAATGGGTTCTAAGTCGACGGGTGCTCAAACAGATAGTAGACCTGTGGGGGTTACCCGATATAGACCTATTTGCAACGAGAAAGAACAGACAGACCAGGAGGTTTGCTTCCCTTCGGGTAGCAGACAGACCCTGTGTAATAGACTCCCTTCAAATTCTGTGGGATTTCCCTCTGGCATATGCATTTCCCCCAATGTGTCTGATCCCTATAGTCCTCAGAAAGATCAGGGAGGAGAGGGCGAGAGTGATCCTGATTGCCCCCTTTTGGCCCAGGAGGGCATGGTTCTCGTTACTCAGGGCAATGTCTGTGACCGACCCCTGGGTATTGCCGGTCAGTCCGGAGCTTCTTTCTCAGGGTCCATTCCGTTACCCCAATGTGGAATCCCTACCTCTGACGGCGTGGAATTTGAGAGGGAGTTATTGAGGAGGAAGGGATTTTCAGATGCTTTGATATCTACCCTTTTAAATAGCCGAAAAGAAGTTACCACTAAGATCTACTCTAAAACTTGGAAGAAGTTCCTTGCCTTCTACCAACATCCCATTTCGGGCAAGGTTCCAATTCCGGCTATTTTAGAATTTTTACAAAAGGGCAAAGAATTGGGTTTAGCAGTAAATACCCTTAGGGTTCAGATATCAGCCTTGGGGGCATTATATAACAGCGATGTGGCGGGAAATAGATGGATATCTAGATTCATTAAAGCCACCGAACCTAGTAACACGGTTTATGTTCCTAAACTACCACCATGGGATTTAAATTTAGTATTGGATGCTTTAACAGAACCCCCATTTGAGCGATTAGATTCTGTCTCCATTAAAAATGTAACTATAAAAACAGCCTTCCTAGTGGCACTGACTTCCGCTAGGAGAGTGAGTGATTTGCAAGCATTGTCGATAGACCCCCCCTTATTTAATGGTCTTTCAGGATAGAGTAGTGTTTAAAACCAGATCCAGCATATCTACCAAAGGTAGCTTCCAAATTTCATCGAAGTCAGGAAATATTCTTACCATCATTCTTTGACAATCCAGTCTCAGCGGAAGAGCAAAAAAGTCATATGCTAGACGTTAGGAGAACGCTACTAGAGTACTTGCACAAAACACAACCATGGAGGCAGAGTAGGGCTCTTTGTTTCTTTCCAGAACCCAAGGAAAGGGGCGAGTGTAACAAAAGCGTCTATCGCCAGATGGATAAGAGATGCGATACATTTGGCTTATACGGCCAAAGGCCAATCACCGCCGGACGGCATCAGAGCCCACTCCACTCGAGCCATGGCCTCATCCTGGGCAGAAAGAGCGGACGTCTCCATAGACGTAATATGTAAGGCGGCAACGTGGTCATCTCCTTCCACCTTTTATAGACATTACCGTCTTAATCTATCATCAGAGGCCAATTTATATTTTGGCCGTTCAGTACTTAGTGCTGTAGTCCCTCCCAGGTGATTGATCTTTGAAAATCTCTCGTAGGGGTGCCGTCGTGGCGATAGGAAAACCGGTTTTTGCTTATCGGTAATAGGATTTTACAGAGTCCACGACAGCACCCGCACATTCCCACCGTAGTTAATCACTGGTTTCTGCACTCTTTTGGAGAGTGTGTTTTTTAATTATCACTCTTTAAAAGGTGATGGTATTTAGAAATGTTTAAGTATTTATGACTATTTACTAACTCAATGGCGGTGTCCCTTATACTCTGAAACACAAACTGGAGTGGTGAGGGGGACCGCCCCTTTAAATCCTGTAGGTTCCTCTCCAGATGGTGGGCAGATCCCCTCTCTCGTAGGGGTGCTGTCGTGGACTCTGTAAAATCCTATTACCGGTAAGTAAAAACCGGTTTCATAGTCATGAAAATACAGAAAAATCTTTAAATGAGAAGGTGTGTCCAAACTTTCTGTACTGTATGTGTTTTTAAGTGGGGAGAGAGTATAAATTCTCATGCAGTCGCCTCTGATGGCTTCTTATCTCTTAGAAACATGATACATTTCTCTCTGACATATATTGGGGTGCAGTTGGGTGACACCATACACATTAAGTGACCAGCATCTTCTGCCAACATCTGAAATATGTATGGAAGCCTTTTTTGTTTGCACAATGCAGTTGCCACTATCCAGAAATCAGCAGGCATTTACCGGTAATCTGCCATGGACAGTATATTTGGAAGGGAACCACAATATTACGGCAAAAAGAACATTAGGGCCCATGGTGGTCCAGTTTTTATTTGGAAAGGTCATGCTCATTAAAGGGTTTTTTCAGCTTGGTTAATTTTAATCAGTAAATGTTTCATTAATAATAATTTCCACAATTGGATGGGTTTATATAAAATGTCCCTGTGCTAAGATAATCATATAAATGTGCCCGTGCTGTGTAATGGCTGTGGGCCTAGGAGCTGTGGTATGATCAGACCATGTTCCTGTACGGTAGACACAGCCATTACACAGTACACATCAGAGGCACATTTATAAGATTATCTCAACACAGGAATATTTTCTTAAAACACATCCAATTGTGGAGCTTCATTACAAGATCTATTGATTAAAATGAACTTTGTTCTTGGGACAACTTTTTTTAACCCCTTAACGACCGCCGATACGCCTTTTAACGGCGGCCGCTAAGGGTACTTAATCCACAGCGCCGTTAATTAACGGCGCTGTGGAAAAAGTGAATAGCGCCCCCCAGAGTCGGATTTTCTCTGGGGTCTCGGTTGCCGAGGGTAGCCGAGACCCCAGAGAACATGATTCGGGGGGTTTTTACCGACCCCCGAGTTGCGATCGCCGGTAATTAACCGTTTACCGGCGGTCGCAACAAAAAAAAAAAATGCGATTTGCCGTTTAATTTCTCTGTCCTCCGATGTGATCGCACATCGGAGGACAGAGAAATGTGGTCCCCGATGGCCCCCAATAGCCCCCCAATACTTACCTACCTCCCCCGGTGCTCCTCGTGTCTCCCCATGGGCGCCGCCATCTTTTTTCCGGGAAAAAATGGCGGGCGCACGTGCAGTGCGCCCGCCGCCCGGCACCCGGATGTTCTTTGGGGTCTCGGCTGCCGGGGGTAGCCGAGACCCCAAAGAACATGATCGGGGTCGGTTTGCACCGACCCCTGCTTTGCGATCGCCGGTAATTAACAGTTTACCGGCGACCGCAAAAAAAAAAAAAAAAAAAGCGATCAGTTATTTCTCTGTCCTCTGATGTGATCGCACATCAGAGGACAGAGAAATAGGGGGATTCGGGGACCCTATCATACTCACCCGGGGTCCCTGGGTCCTCTTCTGTCTTCTCCTGCCAGCCGGCTTTTTCATCATGGCGGGCGCATGCGCAGTGCGCCCGCCATCTGCCGGCCGGCAGGAGAAGACAAGTTGGGGCTAAAATTAGGGTTAGGGTTAGAGTTAGGGTTAGGGTTAGAGTTAGGGTTAGAGTTAGGGTTAGGGTTAGAGTTAGGGTTAGAGTTAGGGTTAGGGTTAGAGTTAGGGTTAGGGTTAGAGTTAGGGTTAGAGTTAGGGTTAGGGTTAGGGTTAGGGTTAGAGTTAGGGTTAGAGTTAGGGTTAGAGTTAGGGTTAGAGTTAGGGTTAGGGTTGGGGCTAAATTTAGGGTTAGGGTTAGGCTACTTTCACACTAGCGTTTTTTGGCTTCCGTCGCAATGCGTCGTTGGAGAAAAAACGCATCCTGCAAAAGTGCTTGCAGGATGCGTTTTTTCTCCATTGGCTTGCATTAGCGACGCATTGCGACGGATTGCCACATGTCGCATCCGTCGTGCGACGGATGCGTCGTGCTTCGGCGGACCGTCGACACAAAATAAACTACATGTAACTTTTTTGTGCGACGTGTCCGCCATTTCCGACCGCGCATGCGTGGCCGGAACTCCGCCCCCGCCTCCCCGCACCTCACAATGGGGCAGCGGATGCGTTGAAAAAACAGCATCCGCTGCACCCGTTGTGCGGCGCTTACAACGCTAGCGTCGGTACGTCGGCCCGACACACTGCGATGGGCCGAGTACGACGCTAGTGTGAAAGTAGCCTTAGGCTTCTTTCACACTTGCGTCGGTACGGGGCGGTCGCAATGCGTCGGCCCGATGTACCGACGCACGTTGTGAAAATTGTGCACAACGTGGGCAGCGGATGCAGTTTTTCAACGCATCCGCTGCCCAGTCTATGTCCTGGGGAGGAGGGGGCAGAGTTACGGCCACGCATCCGCGGAAATGGCGGACGCGACGTACAAAAAAAAGGTTACATTGAACTTTTTTTGTGACGACAGGGGCTAAAGTTATGGTTAGGGTTGGGGCTAAAGTTAGGGTTAGAGTTGGGATTAGGGTTAGGGTTTGGATTAGGGTTGGGATTAGTGTTACGTTTGGGATTAGGGTTGGGATTAGGGTTAGGGTTGGGATTAGGGTTAGGGGTGTGTTGGATTTAGGGTTTTGATTAGGGTTATGGTTAGGGTTGAGATTAGGGCTGTTTTGGGGTTAGGGTTGTGATTATCGTTAGGGTTGTGATTAGGATTATGGATCGGGTTGAGATTAGGGTTAGGGCTGTGTTGGGGTTAGGGTTGGAGTTAGAATTGGGGGGTTTCCACTGTTTAGGTACATCAGGGGGTCTCCAAACACGACAGCCAATTTTGCGCTAAAAAAGTCAAATGGTACTCCCTCCCTTCTGAGCTCTGCCGTGCGCCCAAACAGTGGTTTACCCCCACATATGGGGCATCAGCGTACTCGGGATAAATTGGACAACAACTTTTGGGGTCCAATTTCTCCTGTTACCCTTGTGAAAATAAAAACCTGGGGGCTAAAAATCTTTTTTGTTGGAAAAAAATATATTTTTTTATTTTCACTACTCTGCATTATAAATTTCTGTGAAGCACTTGAGCTTTCAAAGTTCTCACCACATATCTAGATAAGTTCCTTAGGGGGTCTAGTTTCCAAAATTTGGTCACTTGTGGGGGTTTCTACTGTTTAGGTACATTAGGGGTCTGCAAACGCAACATAACGCCCGCAGACAATTCTATCAAAGTCTGCATTCCAAAATGGCGCTCCTTCCCTTCCGAGCTCTGCCGTGCGCCCAAACAGTGGTTTACCCCCACATATGGGGTACCAGCATACTCAGGACAAATTGGACAACAACTTTTGGGGTCCAATTTCTCTTGTTACCCTTGTGAAAATAAAAATTTGGGGGCTAAAAAAATCTTTTTTGTGGGAAAAAAAAATATTTTTTATTTTCACTACTCTGCATTATAAACTTCTGTGAAGCACTTGGGCATTCAAAGTTCTCACCACATATCTAGATAAGTTCCTTGGGGGGTCTTCTTTCCAAAATGGGGTCACTTGTTGGGGGTTTCTGCTGTTTAGGCACATCAGGGGCTCTCCAAACGCGACATGGCGTCCGATCTCAATTCCAGTCAATTTTGCATTAAAAAGTCAAATGGCGCTCCTTTGCTTCCGAGCTCAGCCATGCGCCCAAACAGTGGTTTACCCCCACATATGGGGTGTTGGCGTACTCAAGACAAATTGTACAACAGCTTCTGGGGTCCATTTTCTCCTGTTACCCTTGGTAAAATAAAAATTTGGAGGCAAAAAGATCATTTTTGTAGAAAAAATGCGATTTTTTTATTTTCACGGCTCTACGTTATAAACTTCTGTGAAGCACCTGGGGGTTTAAAGTGCTCACCACACATCTAGATAAGTTACTTAAGGGGTCTAGTTTCCAAAATGGTGTCATATGTGGGGGGTCTCTACTGTTTAGGCACATCAGCGGCTCTCCAAACGTGACATGGCGTCCGATCTCAATTCCAGCCAATTCTACATTGAAAAAGTAAAACGACACTCCTTCTCTTCCAAGCTCTGCGGTGCGCCCAAACAGTGGTTTACCCCCATATATGGGGTATCGACGTACTCAGGAGAAATTGCACAACAACTTTTGTGGTCTAATTTCTCCTGTTACCCTTGTGAAAATAAAAATTTGGGGGCAAAAAGATCATTTTTGTAGAAAAAATGAGATTTTTTATTTTCACGGCTCTACGTTATAAACTTCTGTGAAGCACTTGGGGGTTCAAAGTGCTCACCACACATCTAGATAAGTTCCTTAAGGGGTCTAGTTTCCAAAATGGTATCACTTGTGGGGGGTTTCCACTGTTTAGGCACATCAGGGACTCTCCAAACGCGACATGGCATCCGATCTCAATTCCAGCCAATTCTGCATTGAAAAAGTCAAACGGTGCTCCTTCACTTCCAAGCTCTGCGGTGCGCCCAAACAGTGGTTTACCTCCACATATGGGGTATCGACGTACTCAGGAGAAATTGCACAACAACTTTTGTGGTCTAATTTCTCCTGTTACCCTTGTGAAAATAAGAATTTGTGGGCGAAAAAGTCATTTTTGTGAAAACAAATGCGATTTTTTTATTTTCACGGCTCTACGTTATAAACTTCTGTGAAGCACTTGGGGGTTCAAAGTGCTCACCACACATCTAGATAAGTTCCTTGGGGGGTCTAGTTTCCAAAATGGTGTCACTTGTGGGGGGTTTCCACTGTTTAGGCACATTAGGGGCTCTCCAAACGCGACATGGCGTCCGATCTCAATTCCAGCCAATTCTGCATTGAAACAGTCAAACGGTGCTCCTTCACTTCCAAGCTCTGCGGTGCGGCCAAACAGTGGTTTACCTCCACATATGGGGTATCGGCGTATTCAGGAAAAATTGCACAACAAAATTTGTGGTTAAATTTCTGTTTTTACACTTGTGAAAATTAAAAAAAAATGGTTCTGAAGTAAAATGTTTGCAAAAAAAAGTAAAATGTTCATTTTTTTCTTCCACATTGTTTTAGTTCCTGTGAAGTACGTAAAGGGTTAATAAACTTCTTGAATGTGGTTTTGAGCAGCTTGAGGGGTGCAGTTTTTAGAATGGTGTCACACTTGGTTATTTTCTATCATATAGACCCCTCAAAATCACTTCAAAGGTGATGTGGTCCCTAAAAAAAACATGGTGTTGTAAAAATGAGAAATTGCTGGTCAACTTTTAACCCTTATAACTCCCTAACAAAAAAAAAAAATTGTTTCCAAAATTGTGCTGATGTAAAGTAGACATGTGAGAAATGTTATTTATTAACTATTTTTTGTGACATATCTCTCTGATTTAAGGGCATAAAAATACAAAGTTTGAAAATTGCAAAATTTTAAAAATTTTCGCCATATTTCCATTTTTTTCATAAATAATCGCAAGTAATATCGAAGAAATGTTACCACTAACTTGAAGTACAACATGTCACGAAAAAACAGTCTCAGAATCAGCGGGATCCGATAAAGCGTTCCAGAGTTATAACCTCATAAAGTGACACTGGTCAGAATTGTAAAAATTGGCTCGGTCATTAAGTACCAAATTGGCTCTGTCACTAAGGGGTTAAACATTGGCCAAAAGCTGTAATCATTTTCTGTGCGGACTATGGTAATCATTCTGAGATGAAGCAGTGATTCAATGGAACAGGAGCCTGTTGTGTAACATTCTGTGTTGTTCATGGATCAACTTGAAGGTTTGTCATTCTTATTGTTGATTTCTCATGCTAGGGTGTTAATATGGCCACAAGTTTGTGCTTGTTTTACCCAGCAGAATTTACCGATTTCAAGTGGGTGAACCAAAGGTTAGTTTTTATTTTTTGTTCATAGTTGCATAATTCGTGTTGGATGTTAAAACATCCAAGAGGGGTCTAATTTGGTAGTCTGCGCGATTATTTAATAACACTACCAAACATTGACCTGCCCCCACCTCATGTTACTGATTATGACATTGGTATGATTGCCTATACCTTTGCTGATCTCTATTGCAGAGAAAAATTACCCCCATGTACTGAGCTGTTCTATACGTAAGCAATGGTTTAAGATGAAAGTATCCAACCAGAGCATTGGTAAGAGATTAAAAAAAAAAAAAAAAAAAGCGCTATTTTCCGATACCAGTAGCATCTCTATTTTTCATGATCTCAGGTTGGGTGAGGGCTTATTTATTGCGTGCCGGACTGGCGTTTTTAATGATACCATTTTGATGCAGCTACGAACTTTTGATCACCCGTTACTGCATTTTAATGCAATGTTGCAATGACCAATGAACGTAATTCTGGCGTGTTTACTTTCTCGCTACGCAGTTTAGCGAGCATGGTTAATCCTTTTTTTTTTTTTTATTGATCAGGCGATTGTGAACGCGACAATACCAAATATGTGTATGTGTTTTTTTTTTTGTTTGTTTTGTTTTGTTTTTATTGTTTTATTCTGAATGGGGCGAAAAGGGGTGATTTAAAGGTTTTGGTTTTTTTTCATATTTTTAAAAACTTTTACTTTTTGCATGCTTCAATAGTCTCCATGGGAGACTAGAAGCTGCCATAACCCGATCGCCTCTGCTTCATACAGGCAATGATCAGATCGCCTGTATGTAGCAGAATTAATCACTTGCTATGAGCGCCGAACACTGGGCGATGCTCATTACAATCCGGCAATAACAGCCATAGAGGTCTGCAGGGGGTCACCGATGGATGGATTTCTGGCATGCTTGCCAGAAGCGCTTGTTAAATGTCGGTCAGTTTGACAGCTGCATTTAACGGGTTAACAACCACAGAAGGATTGCGATTCCTTCCTCGGTTTAGTGGCACGTGTCAGATGTTCAAAACAGCTGACATGTACCATAAAAGATGTGGGCTCACCACAGGAGCCCACGTCAAAGGGAGGGTGTTCGACATCAGCGTACTATTACTCTCGATTTTTGGAAAGGGGTTGAACACAGGAAAGAAAAAATGCCAACTCACCCAAGCAATCCATGTGGGGCAGGTGCACGGAACTCAGTATTGATGATCAGATCATCACCCCAAGAACACCATCCCCACTATCAAACATGGTGGTGCCAGAATCATGATGTGGGGTTGTTTTTTGGCAGCAGGTACAGGGAAAATGGTCCAAGTAGAGGGGAAGAAGGAAGGTTCGAAATTCAGAGATATTTTTGAGCAAAACCTGTTAGTCGGTCAGTGATTTGAGACTGGAATGGAGGTTCACCTTCCAACAAGACAATTGCCCAAAGCATAGTCCGAGACCTGAATCCAATTCAGAATCTGTGGTTAGACTTGAATATTGCTGTTCACCAGAGGAAACCATCTAACTTGAAGGAGCTGGAGAAATTTTGCCTTAAGGAATTTCCAAAAATGCTATTGGCAAGATGTGTAAAGCTCATAGAGGCTTATCCAAAGCCACCTGCAGCTGTAAATGCCGCAAAAGGAGGCTCTACAAATTACCAACTTTAGGGAGGTGAATAGATGTGCTCACTGACGTTTTCAGTTATTTTGTTCTATTTGTTGTTTGCTTCACAAATAAAAAGAAAACCAAATGTTCACAGTTGTAGACATGTTCTTTACATGAACTGATGCAAACCCTCAACAAAAAATGACATTCCAGGTTGAGGTAGCAAAGCAAAAAATGCCACAGGTGGGGGAAGAGGGGTGTCTTTCGCAAGCCACTGTATATGGACTGAATAAACTATGAATTTTATTTAAGGTGCTGGAATTAGCCTCACTTTTTCTTTTTTTCTCTATTTATATGTAAACTAGTACAAAAGTGTTAAGTTACTCTCAAGCAATTAACATACTTGGAATTCTAAAGCCCTTAAAAGAAGCTGGCTGGACAGTTTGAAAATATAAATGCACTAGTTCATTCTATCGAGTGTTTATTTTGCTCTTTTTCAGGCAGGTTATGGAGCATACCCGCCTGAAAAAGATGTGTGCACATTCCTCAAAGCTTGATACAAAGAACTTAACTAATGCTCTGCGTTACTGTGCATTATTTTTTTTGTGCAAAATATTATGTAAATTCATACCTTGAACACCTTTTGAGAAAGGTTTCCCTGTTCAATGGTTGATCCCAGTCCTGTTTTTGGTGTTAAAGCATGGTCTGTTGCCAGGTTTCACAATACCAGGCTGCAAACATTATTGCATAGATTTGTTTGACCTAATGACACTGCAGTGCTTACTTTGAAAAGCCATGCCAGAATGGCTATAAAATCCTTGCGTTAACGGGTTTGTCTGTTCTAAAAAGATAAGTCTGCAGTCACTGTGTGATTGCAGAATTGTGAATCCTTCCAGCACACTGTGTGCACTGTATGGATTTGTTGTTCTATGCCCCGGGAACCGTGGTCAAGTATGCCATATGCACACTCTTTGCCACAACTGGTCTAGTGGGCGCAGCCTCGCTAAATACAAAGCAAACAGCGACTAAACCTTTCATAGTACGGTGCATGCTCTGGGAGGATTCACAAGTCTGCAGTCACACAATGATTGCAGACTTTTTGTTTTAGATCAGACAGCCCCATTAACACAAGCATTTTGAGTCAATCTGATGATTCCAAGTGTATCAAGTCTCAACCCACCCAATGTGACTAACCACTGCAGATTGTACTGAGCAGTATGAGATCTTGGCAGCAGAAAGACAGAGGCTGTCAATCAAACTAGGTGGGCGAAGAATGAGTTTAAACCTTTCATGACCAATGACTTACAGGTACTTCATAAGTCGTGTCTCTCCCTTTGAGGCTGGGGTCACACTACAACGTAATACGGACAAGTGATATGCGATAGAAAATCGCATAGCACTCGGACCAGTATTCTTCTATGGGGCAACTCACATCCCCGTTTTTCTCCTCGGCCGTTTTCAGTGTGTGAGTGAATTCGCAGTATGCTGCGATTTGTCATCGACACTCAGCCGAGTCTCGGCTCACTCGCACCCATATAAGCCTATGGGTGCAAGTGAGACAGCGCACATCACTCAGAAATCATCCAAGTGATGTGCGATATACGCTGACCCAGGCAATGGAGGAGATGGAGAAATTCATCTCTCCGCCTCCTCCGTAGTTGTGCTCTGATCCTCTCTGTGTGAGAGGCTCGGAGCACAGACACATGACACTTGGCTCCCACTAGCAGCAGAGCAGGAGCCGAGGGTCATTAGCATATTGCATCGGATACAATACGCTAATATGACCCCGGCCTGATGTGGGCATCGGTGACCCTGTTATATCATTCTGGGGCACTGATGGGTTGGCATGACAACCCGGGGTCTGCAGAAGGACCCCATGCTTGTCATTGCAGATCTTTTATGAATGCCGGCCCGTGCTTGGCGTTCATAGATGATGATTTGTGCTACACATAGCAAGGCTGAAGCAATGCTAAGTGTAGCACAAGTGATTGGAAGACCGCAGCTTCAAGTCTCCTAAGGAGACTATTGAAGCAAGTAAAAAGTAGAAAAAAAGTAGAAAAAAAAATTATAAAAGTTCAACACCCCCCCCCCCCTTCTTTTGTCACCCCAGTCAAAATAAAATCATCTATCTATATAATCGTCTAAGGGGTACTTCCGTCTGTTTGTCTGTAACGGAAATTCCGCGTCGCCAATCAGCGACAGGCTTAGTCCGGCTGTGAATTGGTCCCTCCCTACTCTCCTTCAGTCAGTGCTGCCCCCCTCCCTACTCCCCTCCAGTCAGCGCCAGTGTGTCACCCCATCCCAGACCAACTTTTTACTATTGATGCTGCCTATGCAGCATCAATAGTAAAAATATATAATGTTAAAAATAATAAAATATAAAAAATTGTGCTATTCTCACCTTCCGCTGTCCACCGATGCGCGCGATGCTGCCGCCAGCTTCCGTTCCCAGTGATGCATTGCAAAATTACCCAGATGACTTAGCGGTCTCGCGAGACCGCTAAGTCATCTGGGTAAATTTGCAATGCATCACGCGCATCGGCACAGCTTCGCTGGACGCCAGAGGGTGAGTAACTATTTTTTATTTTACATTTTATTTTTTTTTTAACAGGGATATGGTGCCCACGCTGTTATATACTGCATGGGCTGTGTTATACATTACGTGGGCTGTGTTATATATTACGTGGGCTGTGTTATATATTACGTGGGCTGTGTTATATATTACGTGGGCTGTGTTATATATTACGTGGGCTGTGTTATATATTACGTGGGCTGTGCTATATGCTGCGTGGGCTGTGCTATATGCTGCGTGGGCTGTGCTATATGCTGCGTGGGCTGTGCTATATGCTGCGTGGGCTGTGCTATATGCTGCGTGGGCTGTGCTATATGCTGCGTGGGCTGTGCTATATGCTGCGTGGGCTGTGCTATATGCTGCGTGGGCTGTGCTATATGCTGCGTGGGCTGTGCTATATGCTGCGTGGGCTGTGCTATATGCTGCGTGGGCTGTGCTATATGCTGCGTGGGCTGTGCTATATGCTGCGTGGGCTGTGCTATATGCTGCGTGGGCTGTGCTATATGCTGCGTGGGCTGTGCTATATGCTGCGTGGGCTGTGCTATATGCTGCGTGGCTGTACAAAGCGAGAATCATGATGGCAGGTCAGTTTTGGCATTTAGTGAACATAGTAAATAAAAAACAATTGTGGAATGGCACTCTTTTGCAATTTCACATCACTTGGAATTTTTTTTCCCCCACTTTACAGTAAAATATATGGATATGTGTGTGTGTATATGTATGTGTGTGTGTGTATAATATATATATATATATATATATATATATATATATATATATATATATATATATATATATATATATATATATATATATATCTCAATAGCGAAAACAAGCCCTCACATGGCCATATTGACGGAAAAATAAAAAAATCATGGCTCAGGGAGGTAGGCAAGCAAAAAATAAAGATGGGAAATTGCAGGGTTGCGGAGGGGTTAAACTTAAAGGATTATACAGCCATTCGGACATAAATTTTCAAAGTAAGCCGCCCTCATTAGTTCTGAGAGGTGTCTAATAATGTACAAAATTTGTATCCGAAAAACACTTGTGTACAGCTTGTGATTTTATGTGTTTTATTTCACTACAGAACGGTCTCTGATGGGTAGTCCGAGAGGCAGGGATTTCTTCTAGGCACCTCACGCCCTGGAAGAAATAATTTTTATCAGGAAAGAATATAAGATTTCTCAGCAACAAGACCATTAATATGAGGCATACAGGTTGGACTAGTGTAACATTTCAATTACCTGTATGCCCATATTATTGGGCCATGTACTACCCAGGGGGTGACAGATGCACTTTAAGTTTGTCACCTATCCATTAACAAGATCATCAGGTTGTGTTGCGTTGGTTGCCAACCTCTTGGACCCCTGTTTGAGCAGAAAGAAGTGTCAGCTGTGGGCATTCGTGCTTCACTGCTTTACCCACAGAGCGATGCAGAAGTCCATGCGATTATGGGTTGTTTTTTTTTATACTGCAACTGTGTCTTTTGAATGGGCAGACCTGCAGTATCAGATACCACTACACATGGGCATTGCTTTATGCACTTGGTGACATATTCATTATTACGTTTTTTTGTTTTTCATTTGCGCCTCTTGCTTTATTTTGTGCATTTTTATGATGACCTTTTCACTTTTTTTTTTTTTTTTTCATTTAAACTGAGTGCCTCCACCAAGTGCTCCACTGATTCAAGAACAATTTTTTTTTTTTTTTTTTTTGTTCCTGTTCCCTTCCTTTCCAAAGATATGCCTCCTAATGATAAAGATTCCAATTTTCCCTTCTTCCAACTGGGCGTATCCCAGAGAACTTCTCTCTAGGTGCAGACGCGTTTTGATTGGCCAACAATGGAGGAGAAAGAGCAATTACCCACAGAGAAGTTCAGTGGTATACACCCAGGTGGTTTAAGGTAAAATTTGCATGATTTTAATTTTCTTTGGAATAGAGGGGTTCGGAAGAAAGACAAACTGTTCAAATTCGGTAGAGTAACACCAGTTTGAAGCAGATACTCAGTTTAAAGAAGATCTTTCACCAAATTTTTCATGTTGAACTGGACACACAATGTAATAGTGGCTTCAGAGTGGAATATACCGTAATTTTTTTTTTTTTCCCCCCTCACCTCTGTTGTGCAGATATCAGCAATACAATTATTTGGCACCTAGTGAGTTAACTTTTAGTCCAAATGGGTGTGCCTGGTGCCGTGCACGTCTCTTCCTGTATGATGCTGACCAATCATAAGCCGGCAACAACAGATAAAGAACACGCCCCACAGTAGCAGGTTTCTCAATTTTTGAGATGCAATCACACTTATGTCTGCTGAGCTCCAGCAACTTGTACTCACTTTGCATGGAGATCAGGCTGTCATTATGTCTCACACAGGAGCAGACTGTTCTGGGCTACTCCTGTGTGAGGTATATATGCTCTGATCTCACTGCAGAGGGAGTACAAGTTGAGCACAATTTAAAAAAAATGAATAATACAATGAAAAGTCCTTTTAGCAACAAGAAAAGCTTTATGGAAAGGCTTCTGTAAGTCTACTTCATTGGTTCCCCTATTGTGTGTTTTACACAAAACTCATCAATCATGTGAGCCATTTAAGCATTTGGCATACAGTCAATAAATGCCTCAAGCTAAAAAGCATAAGTAACTTACAAAAAAATAGCAAATTATGAATCGACGGCCCTTAGTTCTGTTCTCCAGTGTGGGTCCCCAGGGTCTTGGAAATACTATGAATAGGAAAAGGAATATCCTGGAAAATTATTTTTAATCTTGCGTGAATGTGTGTTAGATACAGATTTCCCTCATGTGCAGAACCTGTCATTCTCTGCAGCTTGACGTGTTTGGGAAAAATGGAAAATTTCCTTTTGCAGAGTCAGTTTTGGAAAAGCGAACGTGCCGCACTGTGCATCAATGCTGCAAATCATCTAACATTTTCCTCTGACTTTTCAGCTCATATAAAGACTGATTACATTGATTTATTTTGCTGTTTATTTAGAAAATGTGATTGATTTGACAGTGTTAATTTGTGATAGTGTTTTTTTTACTTATATATAGCTTTTTACATTTCCTTTATTTTACATGTCCTTTTATTTCTTACCTTTTGGCAACTTTTGGGAAAGCTGTTAACCCTTTTTAATATCTGTATATCTGATCTATTGTACTTTTTCTACCCACTCTAAGCTATGGTTTTCAGGTGCATAGTCATTATCAATGAACCATAAAAGTTCAGTATTTTCTTGAGATTTGGCGCTTCATACCTAGACATGATTGTTTCTGTGAAATCAGCAAAATCTGATTTTTCTCCTTAGCACTGTTGTTGCTACAATCCCAATTCCTTACCAAATTGCTACAATTCTATTCTGTTGTTGAAATACTTTAAACATCCATGAACTTCTCATAATTTTGAGGGTCAACAAAAAGTGTCTTGTGTAATTGAATCGTAAGACTCAGTGGGGTGAGAGGGCAGTATTATCAGGGCAGGACGGGTGATATCATTGCCATTGCAAGTTCCTTACTCTTGACTCAACAGTAAAACTTTTCTCTCTTATTGTGAAGCAACAGATGACAAGTCCTGGCACTTCCTTCCTCTGTCGGACTCATTCCAGAATTTTTATTGTGATTACTTGTAAAGTACCTACTTTTTCCATAGCCAGCGCTTTAGACATTGTCACTGTCCCAACTGGTTCTCACAATCTAAATTCCTTATCAGTATGCCTAGGGGGGAACCAGAGAACACAAAAAATCCCTGCAGATGTTGTCCTTGGTAGAATTTGAATCTGGGACCCCAACACTGCAAAGTAGCAGTGCTAACCACTGAGCCACCATGCACAGACTGTGAGCCTACCTACTTGTTGTCTAGTTGAATTAAATTGTGGATCAAATCCAGTGCTGCTCAAGCTTTCTGGGTTGTTCTTCCAGAAACAAAGCTCATTGAATATTGTACAGTATGGGGAAGCATGTGACTGTATTTGGGAAAATTGTATGCCATGCTGTTAATCCTGGAAAAAAATCATCACTTCCATGGTGGCAAGTGGTCGAGTTCCCATCAATCAGTAAGTTATGTTATTTAATGGATAGAGGATAACTTCCCAACTTGAGAAAATCATTTAAAAGGGAACCTGTCACGTTATTCATGCAGACCGGTCTATGATGTATAGGTTTGTTGAAAAAGATTCAATATAGGGTCACCCGACCGTTTTTTTCTCCATCCGAGAAAAGCGGTCAAATGTGATCAGACTGTCTGAAGAAAAAATCTAACATGTAAATAGCCCCATAGAATATGATGTGCGTGCTATCCGTGAAAATTGCAGATGGCAGTCGTCTGATATAATCGATTGTGTGCACGATCCCTAACCTAGATCATTGAAGTACTATGTGTTTGTACGCATACGAGTCCAGTGAGTGGTGCTACTAGTGAATGACCGCTGTCTCTGCATACAGTCTCATGGAAAACTGCCAATCATTGAATACGACCACCCACTGGCCTCGTATGTGTACAGACACCTGGGATTTCAATGTGGGCTGCATGGTGTCTCAGTGGTTAGCACTGCAGCCTGGGTTCAAATCCCACCAAGGACAACATCTGCAAGGAGTTTGTATGTTCTCCCCGTGTTTGCGTGGGTTTCCCCTGGGTTCTCTGGTTTCCTCCCACACTCCAAAGACATACTGATAGGGAATTTAGATTGTGAGCCCCATCGGGGACAGCAATGATAATGTCTGTTAAGCACTGTGGAATATGTTGGCGGTATATAAAAATAAATTATTATTAAGTTTCACTGAAACTTTCCACAAAAATTGTACATCAATCTGATTAGCTCTTCCTGCATACAGATTAAATGCCATTTTTGACGTTACCAGTTTTCTATAAGCATCTAGCATCCACACCTCTGCTCCATTCATTCTCTGTGGGATTGCTGGTGATAGCCCAATGAATGAAGCATAGGTGTGCATGCCCAACGTCTACCACAGTCAGACAAGGCTCTTTAAAGCTCTGGTCTCTGCATGTTTGGTGGAACTAGTGGTCGAAACCTTAACAGCCTGTTGGTTATCTCCTTTCCTATGGATAAGGCACAACTTACAACCTTGGGACAACCTCTTTAAGGCTATGTGCACACGTTCAGGTTTTTTCGCGTTTTTTTTCGAGTTTTTTCACAATAAAAACGCTATAAAAACTCAAACGCATACATTATGCATCTTATCATTTAGAATGCATTCTGCATGTTTTGTGCACATGGTGCGTTTTTTTTTCTGCGAAAAAAACGCATCGCGGTAAAAAGCAGCATGTTCATTAATTTTGCGGATTTTCCACGTTTTTCCCACAATTCTATGCATTTGGAAAAAACGCACAAAAAACGCGTCAAAAAAGCATCAAAAAGGCATGAAAACCGCGAAAAAAACACATGCGGATTTCTGGCAGAAATGTACAGTTTTTTGTCAGGAAAATTTCTGCTAGAAATACTGACGTGTGCACATACCCTAAAGGGGTTGACCGATCTCCAAAGAGAACTTTGCCGTCCCTCTGTGACTGCACATTGTGATGATTCCCCATGCAAGTGGGCACACTAATTAGTGTCATTCAGCTTCTCTTGGTAGAAGAGATTTGAGAGAAGTTGAGTAATCATTTGCCTATTTTGGCCACAAATATGCAAATTGCATACATGTGAGAATATGACCACCTACCCCAAAGAGAAAACGGGGTAATCTTGACAGTGTGCGCATTGTCAGTCATAATGACTGCAGATTTTTCTGAGACAATGCCTCTAAGGCTTATTTCACAGTTCCGTCAGTACGGGGCCGTCACGAAGCGTCGGCGCGACGTCCTGACGCAAGTGTGAGCTTTCACATTTTCATCAGACTTCAGGGTAAGGAAAGATCGTGAGAGCGATATTTTTTTTTTCTCTTTTTTTTTTTTTTTCCCCCATGCATTTTGTCGCATACGTCAAACTTTCAGATATCTTTACGGTTGCTGTTATGTTAACCCGTATTTATAATCTTGTGTATTTTTGGTATACACTTCTCTTCGTGACAATGGCCACTTCAAACTATGTGTGCATGTAGGCATGCTGCCGATTCAACCTTTTTGGATTTTGCCATTTATAATTGCCTGAGACAAAAAAGTCCTGCACGTTTGGTTTTGCGCACATGCTGAATCCAATTGGATTGACAACCACCAGGCCAATGACAACCCGTGCTGAGTACTGAGAATCTAATTTAGGGAACACAGCACCCCTTTTAGGTGCTGTTGTTCTTGAGTTACAGCTACATTTATTGCATGGAGCACGTATGTGATTTTACCTTTGAAATCTTATGGTTGTTTCCTATATCATTGAAATACTGTAAGCGTCATTTTCTTTATTATGCCACAACTACTGCTGCTATAAGCCTATAAACTCATATTAAAATCTGTGCATCATATATAAACAAATAGCATTCCTTTTGAGGTATACTCTTTGTCATGATAACGGCTTCTTGAAACTATGTTGATATTTACCATTATATGGTGTTTCCCTGACTTGAAATCTCTGATCGTATAGTCTACAGCTGCTATAGCTTTACTTTTGCTCCTGCACATGCGCAAAACCTATTGGGAATTGTAGGGCTGTTACCATGACAACCCGTTTTTTAATAGTTTGACTTTAACATTACCCCCTGTAGTGATCGCTCCTTTGAACCACAGGTGCATTGATTGCACCTTGGTCAAACAGCACTTGCGTTCATATTCTTAATTAGTACCCTCTTTATACCTGTGGGAATACTGTAACATAAGAGCGCTGATCTCGCATGCGCTGTACACTATTTGCTGATTTCTGGGTATGAACTGCTGGCGCTTGCGCAATAATCTTTGTAATACGCCGGTCTGATATGTCTAGATACTTATGTCGCCATTGCAGCATACACCTGGTAAGCTAATTAACAAGACTATGTACCTATTTAAACCTGTGTAACACACCACTATTGTACCACTGACCTTGAGGAAGACGCCTTGAGCGTCGATACGCGTGGGTCTGAATACTGACACAGCCTACGCAAACCACTATGCCTGCTATGCTAACACCAGAAGGGGTACTCCTTTGTTAGGTTGGGTAAGAAGGATAAGGTTTTTTTTTTCCTTGGGTGGAAACCCTGTGGAACATTGATGCATTCTCGGATTTCCCTGAGATTAGTGTACAACCTGGGTACCGCTTCTTAGCTAAAAATACAGTGTTTTGGAAGGATATTTTTGCTTTATCTACCGATATTGGCATTCTCTGTAAATAACAGCATGCATATAACTGGTTGTTGGGATTTACGGTAACTGTGGAGATGTATTGTACCATAATTTGGCTGTGAAGTATTCTCCTTGGTATTTACCCTATATTTATGTGGACCCTTAACCTCTACCCACTTTCTTGGGCTTTTTAAATTGTTTTTAATGTTTTCTCTGTGTGGTGTGTTCAATAAATATTGTTATATTTTGTACCTTAAAGATTGCTGTGGTGATCCCATTTCTTTGATGCACACACTTTTTCTGTTTGGTTGTATTTCAATAATGTGTGCATGAGGAGATCCCCTTTTTGGATTATAAGTGGATGGTGCCCGCTCAAACTGTGTTTGTACTGCAGTCTGAAGCACTGGATGCGACGTACAGAAAAACGTTCCCTTGAACGTTTTTCTGTGACGACGGTCCGCCAAAACCTGACGCAACCAGTGCACGATGGACGCAACGTGTGGCCATACGTCGCGATCTGTCGGCAATACAAGTCTAAGGGAGAAAAACGTATCCTGCGGGCACATTTGCAGGATGCGGTTTTGTCCCAAAACGACGCATTGTGACGGATTAAAAAAAAAAAAAAACAGAAATGTGAAAGTAGCCTAAGCTGACCATAGAATTTAGATTCTGGTGACAAATTCCCAGATTTTGTTTTCTGATTTTTGTAACTTGGTGATAAGTCTGCTGAATACTTGGCTTCCTACTGACAGATCTGAAATTGAAATTGTTTTAAGGTATTTTTTGCATAAAATGCTAATGTATGAATGTGATGTAGTCATACATTTCATGTGCACAGACTTGTCATACTATTCTTTCCTCCATTTCCTTCTAGTCAGTGCCGTAGAAATTTATTGCTGTTAATGCCATCAAGTTTTACAAATATTTCATGTGTTGAGACATGTGGAGACATTTTTGAAGCCATAGATCGTTGCTTTAATAACCTCGTCATAAGGAGAATGAATTCTAATTATCTCACTTGCCTGACATTATTTTGATAATGTTCTCAAGTGTGTTATTAACTCAGGATCTGCTCCCAGCTTCATTCTGTGCACTTTTTTTAAGTTTCCATCTCCATTGGAGGGATTGGGAAAAAACTGCAACAATAGTCAGTCTGGGCAAAATTACATATGAGCAAGCATATCCCCATGTATGGCAGCTTTGAGGGCTCATTTCCACATGCGAGGCACACGTCCGTATCTCGCATGTGGAAACCAAGCTGTGGAGCCGGCACTCCAGAGCGGAGCGTGCGGCCGCATAGGAACACATGGAGCTGCACAGCTCCGCTCCAAAATGCCGGCGCCAGAGCTTGGTTTCCACATGTGAGATACGGACGTGTGCCTCGCATGTGGAAATGAGCCCTAATTGAGAGACTCCATGGAGCCAAGGTAGTAGGGTGGCCAGATTGACTTGAGGGATGTTGCTGCGGGCCATCCATGGAACTACAGCTATGCTTCTTTGCGAAAGCTGCCTCCATACTCCTTTTAGGTTTGTATTTCAACAGTCTCTAGTTTGTCTCTAGGCCCCTGCTTGGTCCAAAGTATCTTTTGATATTAACGGTCAAAAGAAAATATGCTGAGACGGCAGACTGATTTCTGTGACGCTGTCACTGGAACATGGTTCAAAATTTTAGTGAGGTTTCAGAGAATTGGTACAGTTCAAGATGGCCTTAGGCTACGTTCACATTTGCATTGTGCGCCGCAGCGTCGGCGCCACAACGCAAACAAAAACGCAGCAAAACGCATGCACAACGCTGCGTTTTGCGCCGCATGCGTCCTTTTTTTGATTGATTTTGGACGCAGCAAAAATGCAACTTGCTGCGTCCTCTGCGCCCGGACGCGGGCGCCGCAGGGACGCGTGCGGCGCATAACGCAAGTGCGACGCATGTCCATGCGCCCCCATGTTAAATATAGGGGCGCATGACGCATGCGGCGGCGCCCGACGCTGCGGCGCAGACCGCAAATGTGAACGTAGACTCAAACAGTTGATGAATGCCAGTTGAACCCAATGATTTTGCCAGGAGTGAGAGGAACATCTATGTGTATGAGGCTGATCCAACATTCTCCAATAGAAGATGTTGGGGGAGGGTTTGTTTAATTTTATTATGCCCTGTCTTTTTATTTTCTTACTTTATGGGGGGTCAAGAGGAAAAGCTGTTGGCTAAATGAGCGTTCAGCTGCATAAATTCTAAGGCCAGGGACTCTGTCAGCACAGAATTACAACCCATGTACAGATGCTCATTTATGTGCCCTTCTCACTAGCTTGTTCTCCACTCTCTCCACCCCCTCTGCTTTGATTGACAGCTCTGGCTTCACAGAGATAGATGGAAAACAAGCTGGTGGGAAGGTGCATTTAAACATTTAGCCCCACACTGAGGTGTACCGAGCACTGGTACCTGGTTTTGACATTCTGTGCTGTCAAAGTCCCTATAATGCTGCTTTTACAAGGGCCAGTGATTAAGGTATGAGTGTCCCTAGGATCGCTCCTTACCGACTCTCAAGCCATTTAACCCCTTAGTGACGGAGCCAAATTTTTGAAATCTGACCAGTGTCACTTTATGTGGTAATAGCTCTGGAACGCTTTGACAAATCCCAGTGATTTTGAGATTTTTTCATGACACATTATACTTTATGATAATGGTACATTTAGGTCGATATGTTTTGTGTTTATTTATAAAAAATATCAGAAATTTGAGAAAAATTTTAAAAATTAGTAATTTTCAAACTTGGAATGATTATCCCTTTAATCAAGATAGGCATACCATAGCAAAACATTAATAAATTACATTTCCCACATGTCGGCTTTACATCAGCACCATCTGTAAAATGTTCTTTTATTTTGTTAGTATTTTAGGAGGTTTAAAAGCGTAGCTGTAATTTTTCATTTTTTCAAGGAAATTTACAAAAATTATTTTTTTAGGGACCTATCCATGCTTCAAGTGCCTTTAGGGGTCACATATATTGGGAAACCCCAAAAAGTTATACTATTTTAAAAACAGAACCCCCTGACATATTGAAAACTGCTGTCGGGTAGTTTATTAACCCTTCAGGTGATTTTCAGGAATTAATGCAAAGTGGCATGACAGAAATGAAAATGTGTATTGTCACCACCTAAATGCTGCTAATTTCTGAGCAGGTTACAACAGCCGGCAGACTCTAAGGCCACTATTTGGCCATGAATTGCCATGGCTACCATCAGGACCAAACAATCATGATCTGAGGGCACCAATTGGGATAAAGAGGAAGCCCCCACAATCTGTTAACCATTTATATGATATAGTCATTATTGACAGCAGCATCTAAGGGGTTAAACAGATTTGGACAGTGCCAAACTGATCGTGGCTGATACAGCAAGTTGTCAGCTATACTGTACAGCCGACAGCTGCTGGATTGTCACCTGTATGGGGATGCTATTCTGTTATATCGCAGGTCAGTTAAAAGGCGTATTGGCACTCATTAAGGGGTTAAACAGGCTGGCAATCGCCTGACAAACAAGCAAAACACTCGTTCATCAGCTGCAATGATTTTTTTTTTTAGCTGGCTTAAAAATGTTCATTCTCTGTAGCACATCATGCCATGTAAGCAGGACATGTGCTGCCGAGAACGATATTCTCTGCAGACAGAACAGTCGTATTAGCGATTGTACTGTGTGCAGTCGACCGGTCTAGACAGCCCAATAAGCGACCCTTGATTTATCTGGCGTGTAGCCCATAAGACTAGATAACCGTGGACACTGGTCAAAGCCCACATGTAAAAGCCATGTAAGGAGTGTTATGGATTTGATGATTGATGGCTGATTATGGGTGGGAGACATCAGGAAATATTTTAATTTCTTAACTGCAGGTTATGACCCAGATTCTTTGTTTTATTTGGGGGAAAGTATGAATCTATCTTAGTGATGCGTCTGCACTGTCAGAGGTAGGTAGTGTATTTCTTGATTTTCTTCTCTTCCCATAATTTTCATGTACAGGACCCCTGTAAACTAGGTGGAATATGTGACCACACACTGCAAGAGAGTTCCTCCTGGTATTGCAGGATTAATAACATACAGCGGGCCCCAATTGATCCCTTCTCACCACCTCATTTTTAATTTTGTCTGGTTTGCTCTATATTTGTGATAATTGTATTCCCTTAAGGAAACCTGGACCTTAGCAGAAATCAGAGTCTCTATCTCATTAGTTTTGGGAAGTATTTGAGGAATGTAGCGTGAATGGGGCCTGTGTAAACACACAAAGCTTCTTGCATCCAAGTCTGATCTTAAAATTAGATCACGCTTCCTTTTCTGGCCAGATCCTTGCTCTAAAATGAGGTTCACGCGTTCACTTCCTGATGGAAACCTCTTTGGTCACATTTTTGTGGAAAACTTTAGTGAAGTTGTCAGTCATCAGCAGTTCAAGCTTTTCTATGATCTAGGAGGCAATAAACATGTAATAAAGCATTAGTGGGAAAGCTATGCTGGGAATGTGCAGACAACTGGCTATCTTTGGGAGTGGTCAGTAAGGACTGACATGCTTTTAGGGTATACCATGGAATTTTCTGATCAACATGCAATCCATTTATGTAAGGCCTCCTTTACAATGACATTATCTGATGATCCGGCATGTACCTGGTCTCATTATGCTGAATGTTGGTTTACCTAAAACCTACATACATTTTCTATTCATTGATTATGTCTCAGATAGGAATGATCTGTAAATACTGTGTAATCTTCTTATTTTTTGCACCAGTATGCTTTGTACTTTCATAACCTTTGTGTTTTTTGCTTTTGTCTTTCAGGCTCAGATTGCTTTCCTTCAAGGTGAAAGGAAAGGTCAAGAAAATTTAAAGAAAGATCTAGTCAGAAGAATAAAGATGTTGGAATATGCTTTAAAGCAAGAAAGGTATTCACTATGTCTGGGTGTAGCTATACAATACAGGACACTGGTTCTGAACAATGATTATCCGCTCAGTGGTTGTCAAACTTGTCCTTGTCTTGAACAACAGGTTTATTGTAGACAATAACATGCTGCTCCTTTTACCTGTGATTCTGGGAGTAGTAGTAACCAGGGTGGAGGTTTAGAATCGGTGTCTTGTTATGACTTTATGGGAATACTATAAAATGCTTTACTGATGGGACTAAAGTAAATCTGTCACCTGATTTTCATATTGCAAATTGCATACGTTATTACATAGATCTTAGACCTGATGAGCCTGGTGTACATATCGTATATACTCGAGTATAAGCCGACCCGAGTATAAGCCGACCCCCCCTAATTTTGCCACAAAAAACTGGGAAAACTTAATGACTCGAGTATAAGCCTAGGGTGGAAAATGCAGCAGCTACCGGTAAATTTCAAGAGTAAAAATAGGTACCAATAAAAGTAAAATTAATTGAGACATCAGTAGGTTAAGTGTTTTTGAATATCCATATTGAATCAGGAGCCCCATATAATGCTCCATAAAGTTTGATGGGCCCCATTAGATGCTCCATATTAAAATATGCCCCATATAATCCTGCATAAAGGTTAATAATGGCCCCATAGATGCTCCATACAGACACTTGCCCCTTATAGTGCTGCACAAACATTATGGCCCCATAGATGCTCCATACAGGCACTTGCCCCTTATAGTGCTGCACAAACATTATGGCCCCATAGATGCTCCATACAGGCACTTGCCCCATATGCTGTGGCTGCGATAAAAAAAAAAAAAATCATACTCACTTCTCCGTCGCTCAGGCCCCCGGCACTTTTAATATTTACCTGCTCCTCTTTCCTGTGTGGCTCCGTCTTCAGCGTTCTCCGCACTGACGTTCAGGCAGACGGCGCGCACTGACCATGTCATCGCGCCCTCTGACCTGAGTGTCACAGCCAGAGGACGCCGAAGACGGAGCCGCACCGGAACGGAGGAGAGGTGACTATCGCGCAGCGCTCCCCCTCCCCGTATACTTACCTTCTCCCGGCGCGGTTCCTGCACGTCCCTGCTTCCAGCACTGCATCTTCTTCCTGTACTGAGCGGTCACATGGTACCGCATATTACAGTAATGAATATGCGGCTCCACCCCTATGGGAGAAATTTGGTGAAATTTGAGTGGCTTCATCTGCCAAATTCGAGATGTAGAAATAACACAAAAAAAAACAGGCAGAGGTGCTTACCTGTCTAGGCCTTGAATCAAATGCACTATCATGGTGCAGCGGGCCCAAGTAAAGATGTCAACTACACAGGTGCGATAATACCAATGAGACAGCCAGCCTACAATCTGGGATTGGCCGTTTGGCACACCAGTGCAAACAAATAATCTGCAGTAGTGTTCACACAGAGAATGCAAAGCATCTGGATCATAGCCTATTAGTAACGCCCTGTGGCGGGCTGCCCAGTGCTAACTGTAGTGCGTCCTGTGTGAACAGAGGCCACAGTCTTTTCGAGATGTGCAGAGTTTCCAAAATTCTATTTGGAGCATGTATTGTGGCCGTCACTGGCAACGCTTAGTTCCATGAATGCAGACTGCTGAAAGTTGCTTCTGTATGCTGCTGATGGCATCTTTGGGCCTACACAGCAGATATATACACTGCTCAAAAAAATAAAGGGAACACTAAAATCCCACATCCTAGATATCGTTGATTTAAATATTCCAGGTGTAAATCTTTATTACATAGTGGAATGTGTTGAGAGCAATAAAACTTAAAAATTATCAAGGTAAATCACAACTAATATCCCACAGAGGTCTGGAGTTGGAATGATGCTCAAAATCAAAGTGGGAAATGAAGTTACAGGCTGATCCAACTTCAGTGGTAAGGCCTCAAGACAAGGAAATGATTCTCAGTAGTG
This sequence comes from Ranitomeya variabilis, assembly GCF_051348905.1. Classification (NCBI taxonomy): domain Eukaryota; kingdom Metazoa; phylum Chordata; class Amphibia; order Anura; family Dendrobatidae; genus Ranitomeya; species Ranitomeya variabilis. Next base: position 146,154,730 of record NC_135233.1, on the reverse strand, counting down.
TGTGTGGCCTCCACGTGCCTGTATGACCTCCCTACAATGCCTGGGCATGCTCCTGATGAGGCTTCGGATGGTCTCCTGAGGGATCTCCTCCCAGACCTGGACTAAAGCATCCGCCAACTCCTGGACAGTCTGTGGTGCAACGTGATGTTGGTGGATGGTGCGAGACATGATGTTCCAGATGTGTTCAATCAGATTCAGGTCTGGGGAATGGGCGGGCCAATCCATAGCTTCAATGCCTTCATCTTGCAGAAACTGCTGACACACTCCGGTCACATGAGGTCTGGCATTGTCCTGGATTAGGAGGAACCCAGGGCCAACCGCACCAGCATATGGTCTCACAAGGGGTCTGAGGATCTCCTATCGGTACCTAATGGCAGTCAGGCAACCTCTGGCGAGCACATGGAGGGCTGTGCGGCCCTCCAAACAAATGCCACCACACCATTACAGACCCACTGCCAAAAAAGTCATGCTGAAGGATGTTACAGGCAGCAGAGCGCTCTCCACGGCATCTCCAGACTATCACGTCTGTCACATGTGCTCAGTGTGACCCTTCTTTCATCTGTGAAGATCACAGGGCACCAGTGGCGAATTTGCCAATCCTGGGGTTCTGTGGTAATTGCCAAGCGTCCTTCACGGTGTTGGGCTGTGAGCACAACCCCCATCTGTGGACATCGGGCACTCAGATCATCCTCATGGAGTCAGTTTCTAACCGTTTCTGCAGACACATGCACATTTGTGACCTGCTGGAGGTCATTGTGCAGGGCTCTTGCAGTGCTCCTCCTGTTCCTCCTTGCACAAAAGCTGAGGTAGCGGTCCTGCTGGGTTGTTGCCCTCCTATGACCCCCTCCACATCTCCTGGTGTACTGGCCTGTCTCCTGGTAGTGCCTTCAGCACAACAGCATGTGAAATTGATTGTCAAACAGTGTTGATTCCTAAGTAGTGTTGAGCGATACCGTCCGATATTTGAAAGTATCGGTATCGGATTGGATCAGCCGATATCCAAAAAATATCGGATATCGCCGATACCAATACAAGTCAATGGGACACAAATATCGGAATGTATCCTGGATGGTTCCCAGGGTCTGAAGGAGAGGAAACTCTCCTTCAGGCCCTGGGATCCATAGTCATGTAAAAAATAAAGAATAAAAATAAAAAATATGGAAATACTCACCCTCGGACGAGCCCTGGCTGTCACCGCTGCAAGCGTCTGCCTCCGTTCCTAAGAATGCGGAGTGAAGGACCTTCGATGACGTCGCGGCTTGTGATTGGTCGCGTGACCGCTCATGTGACCGCTCACGCGACCAATCACAAGCCGCGACGTCATCGCAGGTCCTACACTCACTGCATTCTTAGGAACGGAGGCTGCCGGTTGCACCGCTAAGGTCCAGGGTCCGTCGGACGGGTGAGTATATCCATATTTTTTATTTTTATTCTTTATTTTTTACATGAATATGGATCCCAGGGCCTGAAGGAGAGTCTCCTCTCCTCCAGACCCTGGGAACCATACACTGGGAACTTCCGATTCCGATTTCCGATATCACAAAAATATCGGAACTCTGTATCGGAATTCCGATACAGCAAATATCGGCCGATACTTGCGGTATCGGAATGCTCAACACTATTCCTAAGTGGACAGTTAGATTTCACAGAAGTTTGGTTTACTTGGAGTTATATTCTGTTTGTTTGTGTTCTCTTTATTTTGTTGAGCAGTGTACTTTAAAATATTGTTTCTGACTTCCCCTTAAGCATATAGGTCTAATCGCCTGCATACTCTCCAAATAAGAGCTAAGTTGCAGGGCTATTGTATTTGATTACTTAGAGATCTCAGGGACTCGTTCTTGTATGATCATTGACTCAGTGATGCTAAAGAACACCAGAGCATAAAGGAATATTCAAGTTCCGTAATTTTAATATGGCCAAATATAGGAACCTAATTGTATTTTGTGTATATTTCATGCCATTCTTGTGCCAGTGCTCCTTGCAAGAACCGGTCGCTTTTATCGTTTCTAAGCAATAATGGCCTGATGATGGGATGTTGGTATGGTACAGGTGCTTCTCACAAAAGTAGAATATCATCAAAAAGTTAATTTATTTCAGTTCTTGAATACAAAAAGTGAACCTCATATATTATATTGTCATTACAAACAGTGATCCATTTCAAGTGTTTATTTCTGTTAATGTTGATTATGGCTTACAGCCAATGAAAACCCAAAAGTCATTATCTCAGTAAATTAGAATAATTAACAAAAAACACCTGTAAAGGCGTCCTAAAGCTTAAAAAAAAATCCCTTAGTCTGTTTCAGTAGGCTTCACAATCATGGGGAAGACTGCTGACTTGACAGATTTCCAGAAGGCAGTCATTGACACACTCCACAAGGAGGGTAAGCCACAAAAGGTCATTGCTAAAGAAGCTGGCTGTTCAGAGTGCTGTATCAAAGCATATTAATGGAAAGATGAGTGAAAGGAAAAAGTGTGGTAGAAAAAGGAGCACCCGGGATAACTGCAGCCTTGAAAGGATTAAGAAAAGGCCGTTCAAAAATTTGGGAGAGATACTGCTGCTGGAGTCATTGCTTAAAGAGCCACCACACAAAGACGTATCAGGACATGAGCTACAAGTGTTCCTTGTGTCAAGCCACTCATGACCAATAGACAACGCCAGAAGCGTCTTACCTGGGCCAAGGAGAAAAAGAACTGGACTGTTGCTCAGCGGTCCAAGGTAGTGTTTTCAGATGACATTAAATTTTGCATTTTATTTGGAAATCAAGGTCCCATAGTCTGGAGGAAGAGTGGAGAGGCACACAATCCAAGCTGCTTGAGGCCTAGTGTGAAGTTTCCACAATCAGTGATGGTTTGGGGAGCCATGTCATCTGCTGGTGTAAGTCCACTGTGTTTTATCAAGACCAAAGTCAGCGCAGCCATCTAACATGAAATTTTAGAGCACTTCATGCTTCCCTTTGCCGACAAGCTTTTTGGTAATGAGAATTTCATTCTCCAGCAGGACTTGGCACCTGTCCACACTGCCAAAAGCACCAATACCTGGTTTAAAAACAACAGTATCGCTGTGCTTGATTGGCCAGCAAACTCGCTTGACCTTAACCCCTTAGAGAATCTCTGGGGTATTGTCAAGAGGAAGATGAGACACCAGACCCAACAATGCAGTTGAGCTGAAGGCTGCTATCAAAGCAACCTGGGCTTCCATAACACCTCAGCAGTGCCACAAGCTGATCGCCTCCATGCCACACCACATTGATACAGTAATTGATGCAAAAGGAGCCCCGACCAAGTATTGAGTGCATTTACTGAACATACATTTCAGTAGGCCAACAATTCAGATTTTAGTATCATTTTTCAAGCTTGTGTTATAAAGTACTCTAATTTACTGAGATAGTGACTTTTTGGTTTTCATTGGCTGTAAGCCATAATTATCACCATTAACAGATATAAATACTTGAAATAGATCACTCTGTTTGTAATGGACTCTATATAATGAGTTTCACTAATTGTATTGAAGAACTGAAATTTACTTTTTGATGATATTCTAACTGAGAAGCACCTGTATGTCCTGTATGTGTGGAAGAATTTGAGCTGCCATCAATAACCGTTGGAGGTTCAGAGGTGTTTGAACCACCCTCATAAGACACCCTATTAAGACTAGATGGCGAGAGATATATCTATCCTGTGATGAGGTCTATAAAGTAGAAAATGTGATGTGCTGAACAATAGACACATATAAAGCAGTTAACACAAAAATTCAGCAACAACCCTGACTACTAAATGTATGAAACAGTTACATTAATAATGTAGTGAGTTCACGAACTCCATATATACATTGGTCTGTTGCCTTCCATATTTACACTGGGAATTCATAACTGTTTATATATAGTTACTAATCAGATCTCTTTTTTAGCTTTGCATGCATCTATTGTCCTGCACGTTCCCTTGTTCCACTCTAGTAGATCTCAGTGCCGGAGATATACACTACTGTTCAAAAGTTTAGGGTCACCCAGACAATTTTGTGTTTTCCATGAAAACTCATACTTTTATTAATCAAATGAGTTGCCAAATGAATTTAAAATCTAGTCCAGACATTGACAAGGTTCGAAAAAAAGATTTTTATTTGAAATAATAATTTTCTCCTTCAAACTTTGCTTTCGTCAAATAATGCTCCCTTTGCAGGCAATTACAGCATTGCAGACCTTTGGCATTCTAGCAGTTATTTTGCTGAGGTAATCTGGAGAAACTTCGCCCCATGCTTCCAGAAGCCCCTCCCACAAGTTGGCTTGGCTTGATGGGCACCACAGTAGTTCAATGGGGTTCAGATCTGGTGACTGCGCTGGCCACTCCATTACAGATAGAATACCAGCTGCCTGCTTATTCCCTAAATAGTTCTTGCATAATTTGGAGGTGTGCTTTGGGTCATTGTCCTGTTGTAGGATGAAATTGGCTCCAATCAAGTGCTGTCCACAGGGTATGGCGTTGCAAAATGGAGTGATAGCCTTCCTTATTCAAAATCCCTTTTACCTTGTACAAATTTCCTACTTTACCAGCACCAAAGCAACCCCAGACCATCACAGTACCTCCACCATGCTTGACAGATGGTGTCAGGCACTCATCCAGCATCTTTTCAGTTCTGCGTCTCACAAATGTTTTTCTGTGTGGTCGAAACACCTCAAACTTGGATTCCTCTGTCCATAACACTTTTTTCCAATCTTCCTCTGTCAAATGTCTGTGTTCTTTTGCCCATACTAATCTTTTCCTTTTATTAGCCAGTCTCAGATATGGCTTTTTCGTTGCCACTCCTCCCTGAAGGCCAGCATCCCGGAGTCGCCTCTTCACTGTAGACGTGGACACTGGCATTTTGCGTGTACTATTTAATGAAGCTGCCAGTTGAGGACCTGTGAGGCGTCGATTTCTCAAACTACAGACTGTAATGTACTTGTCTTGTTGCTCAGTTGTGCATCGGGGCCTCCCACTTCTCTTTCTACTCTGGTTAGAGCCTGTTTGTGCTCTGCTCTGAAGGGAGTAGTACACACCGTTGTAAGGCTAGGTTCACATTGCGTTAGGGCAATCCGTTTAGCGCTAGCGGATTGCGCTAACGCAATGTTTATTTAGGGGCCGCGTTTAGGGGTCGCGGAAACGTCCCCGCTTTCGCAGATCCCTGATCTGCGAGAGCGGGGAACGGACCTCGGGCGCGCCGCGGACGCTGCAAGCAGCGTCCGAGGCGCGCCACAGAAGAACGGCACATCGCTAGCGCGAGCCGAAAAAGGCGCGCGCTTGCGATGCGCTACAGGGAAACTTCACATTGCTGTCAATGGGTGCGCTAACGGACCCGTTGCACGGCGTTAATTGCGACATTTTCGCCGTGCAACGCTGTCCGTTAGCGTGCACACATTAACGCAATGTGAACCTAGCCTAAGAAATCTTCAGTTTCTTGGCATATTTTTGCATGGAATAGCCTTCATTTTAAGAACAAGAATAGACTGTCGAGTTTCACATGAAAGTTCTTTTTTTCTGGCCATTTTGAGAGTTTAATGGAACCAACAAATGTAATGCTCCAGATTCGCAACTAGCTCAAAGGAAGGTCAGGTTTATAGGTTCTCTAATCAGCCAAACTGTTTTCATCTGTGCTAACATACTTGCACAAGGGTTTTCAAGGGTATTCTAACCATCCATTAGCCTTCTTACACAGTTAGCAAACACAAAGTACCATAAGAACACTGGAGTGATAGTTGTTGGAAATGGGCCTCTATACACCTATGAAGATAATGCATTACAAACCAGACGTTTCCAGCTAGAATAGTCAATTACCACATTAACAATATATAGAGTGTATTTCTGAATCATTTAAAGGGAACCTGTCACCCCCCAGGGCCTATTAAGGTAAAAAAGAGCCACCTTCAGCAGCACTAAGGCTGCATTCTGTGAAGGTGGCTCTTATGTTTTTGCTCCCTCATAACGCTGAAATATTCCCTTTTATAAATTGCGCGCCATACCTTTATTGAGTCAGGGAGGTATGTTTTCTCTCCCTGTCTCAGCTGCCTCACAGCCGTCCCATCATCCCATCAGGCGCCGCCTCCTCTCTGTCTTGTGCCATCACCGGCGCCTGCGCTCTGCAATTATTTCTTGGGCATGCGCCGTGCGTGCTGCCCTGGAACTTACATCAAGTGATTAAGTAGATCACGCCTGCGCACAGCACCAGATTCCTAGCCCCACAGTGTGAATACATCATAAAACACTGCGGGGCGGGATCTTGGGCCTCCGCTACACGCAGGCGCGATATCAGTACATCAGCTGATGTGATTTCCAGGACAGCGCGCACTGCGCATGCCCGAGAGATAATTGCAGAGTGCAGGCGCCGGTGACGGCACAAGACAGAGGCAGCGGCGCCCGGTGGGATGATGGATGGCTGTGAGGCAGTTGAGTCAAGGGGAGAAAACGTACCCCCCGGACTCCATACAGGTATGGCGCACAATTTATAAAAGTGAATATTTCAGCGTTATTAGGGATCAACAACTTAAGAGCCAACTTCACAGAATGCAGCCTTAGTGCTGCTGAAGGTGGCTCTTTTACCTTAATAGGCCCGGGGGGGGTGACAGGTTCCCTTTAATGTTAGCTTCATTGGAAAAAACTGCTTTTCTTTCAAAAGTAAAAAAATTTCTAAGTGACCCTAAACTTTTGAACGGTAGTGTATTTACGTGTGTATATTCACGCATCATTTTTATATGATGTTTCATGCTACTGCAGTCTGGTGATAAACATGAAAATCTACAAAATGGTCAGTAATCTAGCAGCCCAAACGTGACCCCAAATTACTAAGGAAAAGGTTACCTTTTTGTTTTCTAGTTTTAGCCATAGTAAAATTTGGCTGAAAACCCCACTTAGGCTAAAGTCACACAAGGCTACTCACTGCTGTCTCTATGCACAGTGGACCGCACCGGAATCAATGTTGGCCTATGTGCTATTGTACATGGACTTCTATGTAACAACAGTCGCACTCAATAAGGAGAGTTCTTCTGAATTGTGTTAGTCAAAAAACGTGGTTTCTTTATTGTGAACAAACACCAAAATAAAGGTATCACCGCAGTGTTTCAAGGTAACGTTTCGACCCACAGGGTCTTTCTCAAACCTTACTTTAAATAGTAGATACCGAGCAGAGGGCACATATCCCTGGAGAGGTGCAGGAGTCCCGTTAGGGGCTGTAGCTAGAGAGTGACTGGCGTCTGCGGTGGTGGTGTGTGTCACCACACACACCACCACCGCAGACGCCAGTCACTCTCTAGCTACAGCCCCTAACGGGACTCCTGCACCTCTCCAGGGATATGTGCCCTCTGCTCGGTATCTACTATTTAAAGTAAGGTTTGAGAAAGACCCTGTGGGTCGAAACGTTACCTTGAAACACTGCGGTGATACCTTTATTTTGGTGTTTGTTCACAATAAAGAAACCACGTTTTTTGACTAACACAATTCAGAAGAACTCTCCTTATTGAGTGCGACTGTTACATAGGACTATATTCTGGAGTATCCCTCCATGTTCAGTCTGCACCAACACTAGCGAGAGTGCACGTCTTGTCCTGTACTATTGTACATGGACTGTTTTCCACACGGACCATTGTTTCAGGTGTAGAAATTACAACATTTGTTACCCCCCCCCACCCACCCCATCTCTTCCCAGGACCTGTGGTGTGATCAGACCATGTCCCTGTACGGTCAGACACAGCCATTACACAGTACACAGCAGGGGCACATTTATAAGATTATCTCGGCACAGGAACATTTTATTTAAACACATCCAATTGTGGAAATTGTTGTAATTCCAAGATCTATTGGAATATTGTTTGTGGGAAAACTCCTTTAAGCAAACTAACACCTTAACTTTCATCAGTCAAGTTTGTTGTGAACGCAGAGAGCTCAGTACCTGGTAATATCCACCTGTAGCCTAATACTTCTGACCCCATTTCATTAGGTTATTCGCATGTTCTTATATGGGTAAAATAGCATTTTTTTTTTGTTAATGGAATTTACTTGTTAACAAAACCCCTTGTTTTTTCAATAACTGATTTTTAATGTGTAGCTCGTTGCCTGGGTTACTGACCACCACTGCAGTGTAGCACGTGTGTCCAAACGTGTGGAGCACTTGTAAGCTCTTTCCAACATAGATGCTTAGGCCAGGGTCGCTGTTACAATGGAGTACAATCCTTTCCTTAGCAAAGCTTCTGATGTCACCTCTGCCTTCACTCATCAGTTCTGACATGTTGATTTCTCTATTTTCCAAAAATGAGGTAAATAATGAAAAAACCACTTGAGCTGTTCCCATGTGGGGATGATCTGCTGCCGGCTGTATTAACAGATAAGACTTCTTAGCTGACAATGGCGATTGTTGGCAGCAGAGCAGTAACATGCCCGCGGGGACAATGGCGTCCTTTCCAGACTGCTCCGTAATGAGGAGTGTATCAGGATGCTTGTGTGCGTTGTATGGGCCAAAAATATCTCATTCTCCTCTTCTTTACCTCTAGATCGAAATATCACAAGCTGAAATATGGCACGGAGTTAAATCAGGGAGACATGAAGCCACCAAATTATGATTCTGGTAAGATGCCGAACACAGCTGAAATATGCTGTTCAATGTTTTTCTTTCTCTTGGTGCGGTTTAGTATTTTATTCCCATAATATAGGATTATGGGTACAACATAAGGCTATAATAAGGTTTTAGTGTGGAATGTATAATATGGGAGTGACAGTGACACTGCTTATCTCTTTCTGCAGAGGCGGGAAGATTCCTCTTGCAGGAAGTTCTGTGTCAGACAAACTTTGAATGTCAGTAGTGCTCCCTTTATTTATTGATTTGTCATCTGATCGAGCACTGTTTCCCAAACTCCAGTCCTCCCAGCCCCAGCGTGTCATGTCTTCAGGATTTCCTTAGTATTGCACAGATGATGGAATTATTATTAAGGCATCAGAAACTGCCACAGGTTCTCACATGTGCAACACTGAGGAGATCCTCAAAACATGATTTTTTGGGGGGGTGTGAGAACGGAGTTTGAGAAGCACTCACTTAAAGTAATGTGTACTAGCTATGTATCCTAACTGCTGCAAATCAATGAGTCAGACAAGTACCATTTTCCTGTTCAAAAAGAGGTTCTGCAGCAGTTGAACAAGTCCTGAGTCCATGTCTAATCGCTTCAGGGCCCCATAGAAAATATTGCACTACAGTGCTGTCCATGCTGCCAATCCTGAAAGGCCACTTGGCATTCTTGTGTTGCTTGACCGATGCAGCCAATCATCAACCAAATATTGGCTGCAGGCTTTACTATTTCATCAGTGGCCAATAATATGCTGCGGTGGTCACGTGAAACAACAATGATACGTGGCTCGCCAGGAAGAGTAGTGCCGACATCACTGGAAAGGCGCCCCTGCAGTGGGTTAGTATAGATGAGTTTTTGTATTCTCTTGGTCCATTTGTTCTTATAATTTAAAATGTTGTGTACGATAGATGATAAAAATACAGATTAATACAGCCAGTTTGACAAGTCTCTTGTGCATTATTAAATAATAAGTGTTGGGGTCTTTTCTCATCTGTTATGGTGGGCTCCTTTAGGTGCCTCTGTGCTTTGTTTTCCTCTTTAAGAAACGGGGCCCTTGATGAAAATCCCACCCCATTGTAGTCAATAAGGTTTGTCACGCACAGATCTGTCCTGTCCGAGATCCGGGAGTTCCACTATTTTGTGGTGTCCTGCTCCTCTTCTGATCCAAACAATCTAAATAACCAACTACTTGTAATCTCAACTGAAATAGATGTTTATTTTCGTCATTGTTTGTGTATGGTAGCAGAGTTTTCTGCTGTCCACCTTCATAATTCATTTTCTGTTCCCGTTAGATGAAACAAATGAGACAGACGTCCAGCCTCAACCACAGAACAGTCAGTTTATATGGAAACAGAGCCGACAGTTACTAAGACAGTAAGTGACCCGCCATATTACAAATCATAGGATGAGGGTGATATTATAAATGTGGGTATGTATATATAGAATATATACATTTATCTCTACACGATTTGTGTGTGTATATACACACACTTTTTTTCTGCTGCTGACACGGTTTGTGCATCCATCCTATTTCTCCTTTGTAATGAATAGCGCATTGTACCAGTGACTGTAGAGGCTGGTAGAGACAATCCTTGCAGCTGGTAGCAGATTTATTATCCACTGTGTGCCATTATATAAATGCTTCGGTGTGTTGGAGAGATGTCAGTTGTGTTTCTGAGATTTATACTGATGATCTTATTAATGCTGCCACTTTTCCCCTAGGTATCTGCAAGAGGTCGGCTACACAGACACCATATTAGAAGTGAAGTCAAAGCGGGTGCGTGCATTGTTAGGGATTTCTGCTGACTCTTCAGATCGGCTCACGGACACAAATCAGGACTCCATGGTAAATGGCACAGAGACTGAATTACCCAATCCTCTGGTCATCGGGTAGGTTACAGTTTTATCGAATGCTATTTTCCAAATGCCTGTTTTCTGTTCTTGGGCAAAGTCATCTGTAGTAGCACTAGTAGTAATTATAGTAGTGGCCATACAGAAATAAACACTACGGTGTTGGTGACTATTTTATTTCTATTGTATAAGCTAATTAACTACAGAGGGATGTAGATAGTGGCGAGCTATCGGACTTTCCAACAACTTGTGCCTGAGTTGTGGCTAATACTGTTCATTCTTTTCCACTGAACATCATACATAGTTGTATGGGTTGAAAAAGACAAGGATCCATCAAGTTGAACCTTTCTCCACCAGTTATACATTCTCTGTGGCTACATTATTTATAACCCACAGTGCCATTTGCTGTGAGAAAAGCCTCCAGCCCTTTTTTAAATGCTGCTATAGTGTCTGCCATTACTACCTCTTGTGGTCGGCATTTCACAGTCTGACTGCTCTAACTGTAAAGAACCCTTTCCTATTAAGATGCTGGGATCTCCTTTCTTCCACACGAGTGCCCCCTACATTTTTGTAAGAAATGGGTAATCTGCCAGTCCTTTTGTATTGACGATACAGGTTTTTGTATAAATTATATCTCAATCAGGTGTGATTTTTCTTAGTTAAACAACCTTATCTTTTCCAACCTCTCATTGTAGGAGAGGCCTTCCATCCCTGGTAATAATCTAGTTCCCTGTCTTTGTACTGACTCTAACTTCTGGATATCTATACATTTTTAAAACGATGTGTTTGGATTTCTCAGTACTTGCTAACCTACATATTCACCACTGGAGCTATGGTAGTGGGCCAACACTAGCTCAGCCGCCATATTTGGCTTTCAGGCCCAGTTGTTAGATGTACCTTATATCAGGATGCAATGCTATTGATGGATAAATGACACACTAAACTGTATCTTTTCTTGACACCAGGATAAGAACTGCATCACTCACATTCTTGCTCACTGGCCAGTTTCATTTATCATTCTTGCAATAGTTTGTAGACTTCGAATAAAAGTGTCTGTTGTACATTAACTGCATTGCTTTCCCAGTTGTGTAATTATAAAGTACACTATGTAAAGCCTGTAGCTGTATATGCTCTGCAGATAATGTGGATTCCAGGGATTTGACCACTATGATTGCACATTTATGGCTTGTACTTGATAGGTTACATATTTTAAAACCTGTAAATATCCCTTTAAAAGTACTTGTAAAGGTCAGTGTGGCTGGTGAACACACACATCCGAATGCCTGCATCACCCCGAGGAGAAGGCTTGGGTCCTCTGGCCTACATAGTGTAGCACTCCACCTATAAACTGTTAAATGGGCTACACGTTGCTTGGCTTCTCGGACAAACTAGTTAGTCCACATGATTATCCTCTTATGTTCCTCTAATTGCACTGAAAGCTGAAATCCGCTTTTGACTTGTGCACGGTTCAACAGATTAAAGTATTGTTAGGGGATTACACTAATTTAATTTAGATTGTAGGTGTTTTGGATTGATGATTATAGTAAATTGTCTAATTGGTATCTTTTTATGGCAATATTTCTACCGTGCCTCATACGTGTCTTAACCTCTTTTGTTGAAGATGTGTTTAAAGGGAACCTCTCGCATACAGAAATGCTATTTACCTGCAGATATTGGGTAAATCTACAGGCAAACGTTATACTATCCCTGCAGTCACTTGCTTCCAGTTATCTGGGTGCTGCGGGGAGCGTATACTGTGAGCGCGGCTGTAATCCCTCACCGGCACTTTGACAGCTGGAGCTGCACACATTCGCGGCAGGGAGTGATTACGAGCATGCTCATTGTATAGTGAGCAGTTTCTAGCCTCTCCCTGCACTTCACCAATGACTGGAAGCGAGCTGCTGCAGGGAGAATAAATATCCATTTTCTCCCAGTAGCTGCTGCTTCAGTAAGTCGTCTATACAAGGTTTAAGCGCTGCTAACCTGCAGATCACTCTTATATATGCGTGTAAATAGCATTTCTGAACATGTAAGATTCCCTTTAAGTGCGTGATGAAGGCTGTGTAAAAGCAGCAGGACTATGGATATGTATGGCTCCAAAGATGTTTTATTAAATTAAAATTTTATTTAACCATTTTGTCAGTGTCTGTCTGGTGTGATAGTCCTTTTTTGCATGTGATGTTGAGGCTGAATAGCCAGTTACAGCCATGAAATCCTTTCCCAGAGAGAATCACAGAGGCAGATTAGCGGCTGCTGAGATCTCGGCAGTATTGGTGACCAGTGTCATTGTGGCTGCAGTGTAGGGGAAGCGCTAGTATAAGACACCTGCTACACTAACTACAGGCATCGGCACAGTGTATATGGGGGATTGTGCAGACAGACGTCATGTACCAGTATCTCACTGCCTGAAGGCTGATGCTGAATACTCACATGGAGAAGGGGTGGATGCTGAGTGCTGAATATTCCCGAGAGGGACACAGGTGTTACTGAACAGCCCCTTATTGAAATAAGAATCCACTGATGATATACTTGTGGGATTTTCTGCACCCTGGCTGGTCAATTTATTATGCTTGCTCATATAGCGCTTTACAGACATTATCTTCACTGTCACCATTGGGGCTCACAACATAAATTCCCCATCTGTATGGCTTTGGAGTGTGGGAGGAAACCTATACAATCCTCTTAGGCTATGTGCACACGTGGCTGAATGGTGTGCGGATTTTTCCGCAATGATTTTGGTAAATCCGCAGTGCCGGTTTACCTCGGTTTTACCTCGGTTTTTCCGTGGATTCCACCTGCTGTTTTACACCTGCGGATTCCTATTATGGAGCAGGTGTAAACCGCTGCAGAATCCGCACAAACAATTGACATGCTGCGGAATGTAAACCGCTGCGTTTCCGCACGTTTTTTCCCGCAGCATGTCCACTGCGGATTTTGTTTTCCATAGGTTTACATGGTACTGTGAACTCATGGAAAACTGCTGCAGATCCGCAGCAAAATCCACTGCAGCAATATCCGCAGCGTGTGCACATAGCCTTATAGATGTTGTGGGATTGGATCCCATGGCCCCAGCGCTGCAAGGCAACATGCTGACCACTGAGCTGTCCTTCTGCCGTTTAGGTTTTTTCCCCTCACTTTTCATAATTTAGCTCGTGGCCGTATTCACATCACATCTGTGTCACTGTTCATGACATTGTCTGGGACTACTTTCTGAATCCCAGGAAAACTTGATTTAAACAGGAGCTATAGGTTGAATTTTTATTTAAAAAATCATTAGTAAACCTGAAAATAAGCAATTTTATAATATGTCATTATTTTACTCATTTATATAGCACCTTTAATTCCATAGCACTTTACATTATCATCTCAGTAATGTTAAAATTTGTATTAGCTGAATACAGATTTTATCCGTGAGTTTAGAGTGAATGATCAGTCCTGGCGGAAAAAGAATCAGATTTCTCTGATAAAATATATTATAAAGTTGCTTCTTTTCATATTTACTGTTGATTTTTTAAAATAAAATTAAAATGGTTACATCATAAACTTTCTTACTCCGTACTATTGTCCAGATGAAGAAGCCGTCAAATGGAAGCCAAAGAATCAGATTTTGGACAGTTTGCCTGATCAGAGCCATTGGCGCCATCAGCGGCCCCGACATGATACGGTCTTTAGTGTAGTGTGAGCGTTCATAGCTGTTGATATAACATTTCATTTAATGCAGCTGAATTGCCTAGAAGAATGTGGGATGGAAGCAATTGGTTTTGTGTAGGCTGTTTGAATGACATCTGCCTTTTTGGGTCTGTTACTTCTCATTTGACAGAATTCTCTAAGGTTCTTGTTTCGCTATTTCATTGCTCCCAAAACAATGATCCTAAATAATCTCTAAATAGTGATACCATAAAACAAATAGCAAAAATCCACCCTCATAGAGCTCAATTAGTACATTAGTACAATATGTATACATATAAAAAGTCCTGACGAAGAAGACCGTGATCTTTGAAACGCGTAGGAACTGGTCCTTACAGCGCTCCTTACTTTGGATGGTCACGTGACAGCCTACGTCACGCAAGGTCCTGCTCGGCGTCTGCAGTAACATAGGTCTTGATCGTGCACCGGTTCTTGTCGCGCACCACTAGTAAGGACGCCTGGGGGTGTATGTCGCCTTCCTTTTTTACCTCGGACTTCATCTGGACATCATTCGGAACCGCATTTCCATTTTGAGACTGATGTTATCGCCTATTAATAAGGTAACCGCTAGCGCTATGCACTTTATTTAATCAAACTGTTAAAAACTGTGCGGTACTTGGACTATTTGGCTCACATTCTCAGAATTTGGACGACTTTTTATATGTATACATATTGTACTAATGTGCTAATTGAGCTCTATGAGGGTGGATTTTTTGCTATTTGTTTTATGGTATTTCTATTAAATATGGTTAACTTTGTTTTCATGGGGTGGAGATTATATGCATAGCGCAAACAACGCAGTATTTTAGATATTTATTTCTTGACAAATTTGTGGTTTTTGTCCTGTCTTGCAGCTGCATCTTTCTCCTAAAAATAGCCATTTTTTGCGCCCACCGCTATATATTTTAATCTCTAAATAGTGTTTGCCACATGTTGCAAGAAAAGGCCAATGTAGCAGTGTTAACGGTAAGGCCGGCCTCACACTAGCGAGTTTTACGGACGTATGAGCGCATAAACTACGTCCGTAAAATACGCATAACACACGGCCCAATGACTCCCCAATGATGTCCCAGCTCCTATCAGCCGTATTTTACTGATCCGTATTATACGGTCTTGCACGGCCGTACAAAATCGCAGCATGCTGCGTTTGTCACCGTATTGCGCAAAAAAAAATCGCCAATGAAAGTCTATGGGGGCGAGAAAAATACGGATTACACACGGACCAGCAGTGTGACCTGCGAGAAATACGCACCGGTGTTAGAGAGAAAAGCCGGTAATTCAATTGCCGGCTTTTCATTTCTCCTTCCCAAACCCGACAGGATATGAGACATGGTTTACATACAGTAAACCATCTCATATCCCTTTTTTTTTTTTTGCATATTCCACACTACTAATGTTAGTAGTGTGTATGTGCAAAATTGGGTTAAATTGCAGAAAAAATTGGCATGGGCTCCCGCGCAATTTTCTCCGCCAGAGTGGTAAAGCCAGTGACTGAGGGCAGATATTAATAGCCTAGAGAGGGTCCATGGTTATTGCCCCCCCCCTGGCTACAAACATCTGCCCCCAGCCACCCCAGAAAAGGTACATCTGGAAGATGCGCCTATTCTGGCACTTGGCCACTCTCTTCCCATTCCCATGTGTCAATTATGACACCTATCCATTATTAATCCAAAAGTAGTAAATGGTTAATAAAACACACACATGATTACAAAGTATTTTAATGAAATAGACACATGTTGTTGTAATATTTTATTAGACTCTTAATCCACCTGAAGACTATCGTCCTGAAACAAAGTAAAAAAAAACAAACAACAATATTCCATACCTTCCGTCGTTATGTCCCACGATGTAAATCCATCTGAAGGGGTTAAATCATTTTACAGCCAGGAGCTGTGCTAATGCACTCGCTCGTGCCTGTAAACCCCGGGTACTGAAAGGAAAGCTGGGTGATCTGTAGTTACCTTGAGTTGCGGTGATGCAACCTCTGCTGGATGTCCTCATGAACTGGAGCCTTGGAAAAGTTCCCACGCTCGAGTTCATATGAGGACATCCAGCAGAGGGCGCCTCTCTAGGCTATTAATATCTGCCCTCAATCACTGGCTTTACCACTCTGGCGGAGAAAATTGCACGGGAGCCCACGCCAATTTTTTCCGCGATTTAACCCTTTATTTTAGAAGCTACAGCGCCCAAATTTTGCACATACACACTACTAACAGTAGTGTGGAATATGCAAAAAAAAGGGATATGAGATGGTTTACTGTATGTAAACCATGTCTCATATCCTGTCGGGTTTGTGAAGGAGAAATGAAAAGCCAGCAATTGAATTACCGGCTTTTCACATATATCGCGCTGAATTAAATATAAATACAGAATATATATACATGTGTCTCAATGACATATACAGTATGTATGTATATGTGTGTTTTAACGAACATTTGAGCACATAAATCCATTAGATGTTGGTTTTGCAAGCCTGCGGGAAAATATTGCAGTACGGATGCCATACGGATGCCATGCGCAAAATACGCTGAAACACCCTGCCTACGGATGACATACGGATCACTATTTTGGGGACTTTTCTGCGTATTACGGCCGTAAAAAACGGACCGTGCTTACATACGCTGAGTGTGAGGCCGGCCTAAAAGTAGTTTTTTCTTCCTGCCGCTTATGTCTGGTACTGATCATTTATCAGTGTAAATGGATGGTTTGTTTTCTTCATTTGACAATAGGAAGCCAGATATGACCGATTCCGCCTCTGTTCTTGAAACGTTCAAATTTCTGGAAAATGCTGCTGCAGAGTTCAGTGACGAAGAGGACGACGATGACAATGATGGCAGAGACAAGACCATTATAGATGCTGCAACGGTAAATCTTCCCAAACAAGGTTCTAATGGGCAAATGTGCAGAAAATACATGAAGCTTCATGATGGTGCTGGTTTTATTTATTAAAGTTCTGAAACTCTCTGTTACCCAGAAACAGTACCAGAATTAACTCGTCAGGTGAATGTAACGGATTTTCGTTTGCAGAACTTTCAGAAACCAAGTCTGTTTTGTGGGAATGCACCCAATCAGTGAAGCCTCAAGCAAGTGGCCATGCTGGCTAAACGTGCCTCAAGGGTAGACGTGGACGGGGCTTCTCCCAGGCAGACCACCCTTCTACTTCTTATTTTGTTTAGTGTGGCCAGTGATTATCAGATCTATAGTAAAGGAGAGCAGCAGCAATTGGTATTACAGGAGTTAATGTTGTAAGTCCCTAAGACCGAAGCGTTTACTCCCTTGCAAGAACAAACGTGGAAGCAGCAATTCCATATTTGAGCTACAAACAGCTGCGAGAAGGCTAAGTGCTAGGTTTTCTTCTACTAACTAGATTTATTTTCTTTTATTGTGTCATTAACAACATGCTCTGATATAAAAGGGTTCTGTGGGAATTATCCTAAGCATGCCTCAGGAGAAGTGACAAATCTCTTTAGGTGGCTCCCCAAACTCCTTCCTCCGCTCCAATTTACCACCAGTGCTGAGCGTGAATGGAGCTGTGGGTACACATGCGCCCTGCCGCTCTGTACAGTGTGTATTACGGCTAACTATCAATCTCTATTTGTGCTGTTTTTGTCTGTAACTCAGACGTTGAGCCAAACAGCAGGGTGCATGCTCAATTTTTGCTACACTTAAGGATTAAACATTGATCAATTGTCTATGGGGCTCTGGACAGACATGCACACCTCAGTTTCTTTGTTTTTGTGGGGCTGCTGTGAAATACAGCAGTCAGGTTTTCTGCCATTCCCATAGAGCACTGATGCACATGACCGGCCACTGCTCCGTCCTCTGGATCTGTGGGGCTTCCAGCAGTAGCATCCCCACCCATCAGCAAGTTATCACCTATGCTATTGATAGGTTGGTAATAACCCTTGAATTGCTGTGGTATAGTTTCTTTTCACCTCCTGGTTTTAGAAAGTAGTTGACAAAGAAGCTACTTGTGAATTAGTGGTCATAACCCTCAAGCTATATCTAGTTTATAGCCATGCTTATCCAGAGCAAGGCAATCCCTGATGTCAGATAGCGTATGGTATTCTCCCCCACACCCAGGCAGCTTGTAGGTCATTCATCTATAGCTATTGTCACCACCTTCTGATCTTATTCACCTCCTTCATCTGCTGCTGAATACACTGTACAGTGGAACTATTTATTGTGTGGTGTTCTCTGTAGGACTTAACCCTTTGATTTCAGGGGTTCACACTTTTTTTTTGTTTTTGCAAGATGTGTAGGCATGGGTCAAAAATGAGTGTGTTTAGGTCCATCCGTAAAAAAATCTGTATAGAAAGCTCTAGAAATGTTTCAGGTTTTACTAGAGAGATGTAGGTTTGATGACAGGGGCAGTTGTGCAGTTATCAGAATAATTTAGCACAAGGGTGCACAACCTTTTTTTGGTCCAAGAGCCACAATGTTAGATTATACCGCTCCAAGGGGCCGTACTCCTTAAGATAGTTGAATGAGCACTGTTATCTCCCTTGTAGTGTGCGCAAAGAGCCGAGCATTTAGCACCCCTTATAAATTATATTGGAAAGAGACCCTTTTCAAGTATTCCAGAGAGGATTCCCAAATATGAGGGTGCCAGGAATGGTTGGCAATCGCACACAATAGCATTGTAGGCTTCATTTGGTCCCTAGGTACTCTGGATTTAGCAGTTTGCCCACGTGACAAAAATGTAGGCAAATGTTTTTTTACTTTGAGCAGAAAATAGTGGCCTACTTTAATGCTAATAATTTTATTGTTTTCGTATTGTGTGAAGATTGTGAGAAGACGTGTTATACCTGACCCTAATGAAGACAGGGATACAGAAGAGGCTCTAAAGGAGTTTGACTTCTTAGTGTCCGATGATACCGATGGTGGCGAATCTAGGAGTGCGGGTGATGGCACGGAATGGGGTAAGATTCTGTTTATTATTCTTGTGTATTGTACGACACTGTATTTCTCCCTAATTACTAAAGCCGATTCTCCGTGTTAACAATATACAGACTTCTTCTTTTGCAAGATTTGGAAATAAATATTTTCAGTAACATGACTATTATTTTGCTCCAATTAATATTTAGGAGATATCACTTGCAGCCCCTTTGGGGTTTTGGTGGACTTTTGGAGTTATAAATATCCCTTTATTTCTGATAAATGAGCTACTGAACTCCTGTTTGGTTACAGGAATAATGCCCATAAATTGTATGGTACCTTGCTGGGCATATCAATGCTGTACATCCAGGGTTATTGCATGTACGTTAACGGATACAGACAGTACATGTTTATTGTTCTTTGTTTGCCTCGATGTTGTTTTTATGTAGCCTTTTAGTTGTAGAGCTTTAGAGATGCCGCCAGCCATCAGCCTCTGTACCACTTCAACGCCCCCCTCGCCCCTTATCAGGACGCCCAATGTTTTATGTTCACATCATATTAGCCGAATACTCTATGACTTGATCACTTTTTATGATGTTTATTGCTTATTATGTGACTTGATATAATTCTGTCCTGGCCTGTGACAACTCTTATTATAGTCTTTCCTACCCAGCAATATATTTGCATTAGCTCAGTGCCCTATGAGGTTTTTTTATATGACAAATACTCAAAACTATCTGTTTACTTGTGTGGCGTCCATGTGCACCATCCGTGTGATGCTTACTGGAATAGAATGCAGAATAAAAATGACAGATGTTTAGGAGTTAGCTTTGCAAAGATAGACATATATGGTATAGAAAGAAAGCTATCCCATGAGTTTTATTATTAGTGCCGTGCGTGTGGCGTTTACTGTAATTGTATTTAGCAAATAAATGATAAAAACAACGTGGGGTTCTTCACCCTACTTTTCATAACAGCCAAAGTAAAGCAGACAGCTGTGGGCTGATATTATCAGGCTGGGAAGGTCCCTGGTTATTGGGCCCTTCCCAGCCTAAAAATACCAGATCACAGCCGCCCCAGAAGTGGCACATTACTTTAGATGCTCTGATTCTGGCACTTTGCCCTGCTCTTCCCAACTGCCCTGGTGCTGTGGTAATTGGAGTAATGGTAGTTGGGATTGATGACAGCTGTGATTTGTTAAAAATCACAGCTGGCCTTAACCGCTGGGGTTAGTAATTTAATTAATTTTTAATTTAGTCAATTAATTAAAAATTCTCATACAAGTCTGCAGTAATTAACCGAATGCGAAGTAGTCCAGACATGGATACCTGAAGAACATAAATAGACAGAAATAAACACAATAGACAGTTCCTCGTTCACCAGTTAATTACCCAAAATGTTCTCACAAAACTGTGATGTAATAGCAGTAAAGTGACTGCTGTTGACATTCGCCGGGTAGTGACGACAACTATCATCATCGTTGCTGGGTCTACCTTTTGTGCAGCGACACTTGGCGGCTCTGATGAGCGTTATAATCAGTACCTGGCGTCTGTGAATAGCAGTCACTTTGCTATTCCTATTTCCTGGAGCCAGATTTGAGGAATGTGGACTACATCGGAGCTTCGTGGGAACATTTTAGGTAATAAATTGGTGAACGATGGACTGTCTATTGTGTTTTTTTTGTTTTTTTCAGGTATCAGTTTCTAGACTGCTTCGTATTTGGTGCATTACTGCGGACCTGCATGGGATTTTTTTCTTTATAAATTGGTGAACAAGGAATAGTGTTGGAAGTCTTTATTCAAATAAAGTGTTTTTATTTTTTTATTACCAGGTGAGTAATGGTGTTTCTGATACACCTCTCCATTATGAAACCCCAGGGTTTGATGGCAGCTGTGATATTTCACAAATCACAGCTTTCCTCAACGCCAACTACCATTACCCCGATTGCCACCGCACTAGGACTATTGGGAAGAGCCGCGCAAAGTTCCAGACTTGGTGCAACTAATAAAGTGCCAATACTCGGGCGGCTGTGAGCTGGAATTTTTAGGTTGGGAAGGACCCAATAACTAGTCACCTTCTGAGTCTGATATCAGCCCGTAGCTGTCTGATTTACTTTGGCTGGTTGTGACAAATAGATGAGTAGATGAGACTCATTTATCTATTAGCTTAGTACAAGTACAGTAAACTAGACAGGGACACGGTATTGTATATCTCACAGATATTTTTCTATGTATATCTATCGATTTATCTATCTATCTCTGCACATCTAACATCTAAACATCTGTCATTTCTATTCTGCATTCTATTCCAGTACGTGTCACGCGGACGGCACAGAGATATCCGTGTGCACATGTGGGGGATGTATTAACGCCCATGCTGCCAGAAAAAAACAGACGTGTCCATGTGTGGGTCACCCGGAAACACTGTCCGTGTGAACGCATGGACATGTGCAAAGCCACATAGACTATTGTAGCGCTATTGACAGCACCCTGCATGGTGTCACCTTCTCGTCTCCTTTATGCAGTGACGCTGGCTCACTCACTGCCCCAACCCCTCGGTGCGGTCCCTGGCATGCTTCCTGGTTTTGTGTGCAGCAGCTCCCAGCGGCGCACCTAGTGCGCATGCGCTCGCTCCTATGCTCTTAAAGGGGCAGCGCGCATATTGCTAATTGCTCTTAGCCTGTTGCTCAGAGGCATTTAGCATAATGTGTACACCTGCAAGATTGCTCCCAGCCAATAGCTGGGAGGCATCTTATATAAATAACTCCCTCTCCCATAGGGAGTCGCCAAGCAACAAGTTCAATCATTAGTGAGTAAAGTGTGCTACTAGTGAGTTGTGAGGTCCCCTGGTCCCGGTGCGGCCAGTCCTGTATCTGAAGGCCCCTGGTCCTGAAGTGGTCAATCCTGTTCCCAAAGTCCCACGGTCTAGGTGTTCCCAGTGCCTGAACGTTGTCCCTTAGTCCCGGTGTGGCCAGTCCTGTTCCTTAAGTCCCTTGGTCCCAGTGCTGTCAGTACCTGAATATTGTCCCTGGGTCATGTTCGGCCAGTGCCTGTTCCGGTATCCTAGAACAATGTGTCTGAACATTGCCCTTGCCCAAACCACCTGGGGTCAGCAGCTGCAGTTACGGGTTCTGCCCAGTAGTGGTACCTGGTGGCTACCTGCAGCCTAGTCTCCACAATCAGGAGCTCCAGTGAACACCAGGTTGCTACTGAGCTATGCCCCTACCTGGGCAGGCCTGATGCAGTGGGTCCACAGATCCACATGCGCCACCGTCGGGTGTAATTATTTAATGGATTTGTGTGTGGAAGTGTCTCCAGTACGTGTGAAAGCTTGTCACCATACATACTGGAAACACTGATGTGTGTAAGGGGCTGTGTGTTTCGGAACTGAACCAGTGCCTTCCTCAGACTAGAATGTTATGATGGGCACAGCGTTCACAACTGCCCAGTGTTCTGCTTTGTGGGCTCATTACCACATCAGATGAGAGCAGCTTCTGTACAGATTGCAGGAGGGAAGACATGGCTTAAGGTGCTTTCACATTGTGTCTAGTACACGCTCGGTGACCCTGTCAAGGGATACATCCGAACGGGATTCAGACATGCGCCAACCGGGCCATACACTATAATGGTGGCGTCAGAACGAACGTGCTCTGACATTTTTCCTTTCCGTTCATGTACCCCTACTGGAGGTGGACACCCAGATGCAGTCTACTGTCTTAGTGTCTGCCTCCCGTAGACGTTCGCAAATGTACGCTCGGCTGACATCATTATAGCCTATAGCCCCATTGACGCATATGTCTAAATCCCGTTTTGCTGGCTGGTTCGGACATATGCCTGATGAAGCCACAATGTATGTACTAAACGCAATGTGAAAGCATCCTTATTTCCATCTTCTCTCCATTATTGATCAATTATATCTGGTATATAGGTAGGTATGACATACTGGTCTGTTATATGCTGAAGGAAGGACACCAGGCATACACCATGCTAAAGAGGACCCAAGCATATACTAGTCTGATTGCCGTATGTGGAGTCGGGAAGGAATTTTTTTCCCCATGGTGGAGTTACTCTTTGCCACATGGGTTTTTTTTGCCTTCCCCTGGATCAACATGTTAGGGCATGTTAGGTTAGGCTATGGGTTGAACTAGATGGACTTAGTCTTCCTTCAACCTTAATAACTATGTAACTATATGTTTAGCATAATTGCCAAGAACTTTCCAGACACAGGTGCTGAACATGTGTCCGAAATGAGATATGAAGAGGAGTAAAATTAAGAATAAAGCAAGTCTTCTACATACCAATAGCCACCTTCTCTGCATGCATTATTAGATGGCTAAGTATTCATTGTGACCGCAGTCATTGAGGACACTCAGTATGGCATTTAGTTTGGTATTGGAGCTGTAGAAACGTCAGTCTAGTACAAGCTCACTCGACACATAGTGAATTTTTAAAGGTGGCTATAGACTTTCAGTAGTTGGACAAATGCTCATTCACTGGACAGCTATTCTTCAGAACCCCCCATAAACACATGCACACTCGGGCTGAGCATGCTTGTGTCTGAATGTGGAAGGGAAAGTCTCTTCCAGAAACAACTGGCACTGGCCGTGAGAATGAAGGATTGTGTATGTTAAAATTATTTCCCCAGACTAAATATTGGCCAAAAAACTCCTCATATATCAAAGTTGGCTGGTTCAGGTTTGGCCAACCTAACACCTGTGTGGAAACTGTAAGGATGTAACCCTCGGGTAAAGATGAATACCGCATTTTAATTGTTTCAGTTTACAAGTAATGCATATAAGCTCTGAGAGAGGGAGAGTGTGTAAATTCATAGAAATCCTGCGATGCCTGGCAATCGGAGCATGGCGCACCTTGGAGCTGCTGATGTTTTGCTCCAGGACACAATCCTTGGAATGAGGAAGTACGGGAGAGAAAAGCATTCCTGATTGAATTTTTGCTTCATTTTGTCCACATTTTCCCAAGATTAACCCTTGCTAATGTTCCCAGTTTTCTAGTAGCTTCAGTGTATAAAAATGGTTAAGAGCAAAAAAATAAAAACCCTATTATATTGTGATTGTGTGTTGCCCTGATTGCTAAAAAAAAAATAATCGTACCATTAGTCTCACGCCACAAGTTATAAATGCAATTGCATCTCACTATTTAATTACCTTGCACAAGAACAGTTTATTGAATATATTAATTTCCTCCCTAAATATTTTGTTTCTCATATGACCTTGGTGTATGGCTGTGCATACCAATTATACAAGGCTGAATTCCTATTTCACAACGCAGCCAGGTTGTATATCTAAGTTTATCATTAATAATGGCATTTTAATTAGAACCTTGGCCACTTTATAAAGCTTACAAGTGAAAGATTAATCAAAACTAGTGCCAGATGTAAATGGAGGACCTGCACCTAGGAACCAATTGGGTGGTAAGGGCCCTGAAATCTGACCAGTCATTTAATGTTTTCACTCAGTTTGATCAATATGGTGTGCTTAGGTTAGAACTAAAGGGCAAGTAATGTGGGTAAAATGGCCACTGTGCTGAAATGTGTCCAGATTCCGAATTGCCACTATTGAGACGCAGCCACCCAAACCCCCAACAGTGCAGCCTGGTAAGCTGTGATCATTCTGTTGGGCGTCCTCAAAAATATCTTAACGTGCGAGACCCAGGTATGTATGTATATACATTTATAGTCTTGTTCCTGTGCAGTCAGTTTTTGACTCCTAAAGTTGAAAAGCATGAAAACCTACAGTGTATTCCACTATAACAGTGTGGTGACCTGCTATGGTATGTATGTATTCGTGTAATAAGTGCTTGCCCCTTCTTTGGCAAAAAGGATTCTCCTTCAGTCAGTTATTGATGAAGCCGCCTTTATTGAAGAGGAATGTGTTTGATCTCTTTTACTGTTTAGAAAAGGAAGACCAGTGCCCCATCCCGGAATCCTGGAATATCGATCAGGGAGTAATAACCAAACTCAAGGAACAATACAAAAAGGAGCGCAAGGGGAAAAAAGGGGTGAAGAGTAAGTGGAAAACATTGCACTTCCAAATCATCAATCCCACCTCTTTCATATATCCTCCCTTCCCTCCAAAGCTATTTTTCATTATTTTTCTTTCAATGTTTTCCTGAACCACTTACTCTTTTACTTTGCTGCTCCTCCTCTTTTTCCTGCTGTTCACCTTTTAACGGGCATTAGAGCTCTGTCATCTTTTGGACGAGTGAGGCTATTAGCAGTAATGTGTGATAAGTTGCTTTAAAGTGGAACTAAATACAGTAACCTAGTATTCATATATTGAGTTTTTTGTGTGTTTTGGCTTATCAATAGCATTGGTGAGATCTCGTGTCCAAGATCCACACTGATCCTGAAAACAAAGGGACAGATGTCCCTTCTGCAGTTCTCTTGCACGGCAACACTCTTGTGCTGGGAACGGCCAGATTATGCCATTTAAGATTAAGAAGACAGAAATAGATTGTAAAGCCTTTCAAGAAATTTAATGGTAGCAGAACTTATGTTAAAGGGGTAGTCCATGCATATAACATTAGGGACCTATTCTTTGTGGGGGTCAATTCACTGTTGACCTCCAACCGTCACTGGAGCTAATAAAAGCAGATTGTTAAAGGTGCAAGATATTGGACCCTACCAATCTGATATTGATGACCGGTAACAAGCAAAGGTCACCATGTTATATGCCTGAACACATTATTATTATTTTTTTTTTTCTTTTAAGAAATTTACAAATTTGCTTCACTTTTGCCATTTCCGAGCACATTTATGCAACAATAAATATCATGACCACTGGGCCACCTGGCTCTGCAACAGCCATAGCGGTCAGCAGGAAAAGAGTACAAATGGTGACCTATAATGAAATGTGGGAAATGGCAATAATCACTGAAAATACCACAAGTTCATATGTTGCCATAGCTTGTTTCCTTTAAAAAATAATAATAATAATAATTTTCTGCCTCATCACACCTTGTTTTAACATAAGAAATCTTTTGCATGTGTGAAACCTGCTTAGTATACATTCTTCTGTGAATGAAAACCTGGGGAGACCTTTCTTGTCAAGGCAGGTCCTTGACTCGTGGGAGAGAGACTCAAGTACTTGGGTATCTACAGCTTTTTACGAGTGTAGATGGGTGGTTTTAAAGGGAACCTTTCTGCAGATTTTTGGTGGAGGGGGAGGGTTTACCACTAAACTGCCAAGAATAGCTTTTACATGAGCTTTTTTTGTCCTTTATAAAGCTGCCCTTCTGTGTAGTGATAGAGAAAAGTTTTAATTTGCTGTATGTAAATGACCTGCTGGGTTTAAGAAGGTGGACCTGCTGTAAGAAGTCGCCTTCACTTTACCTAACCCCACTCAGTCTGGCGTGATTAGCCTCCCTTCTGACAGGCTTGTGTCTTCTGATGAAGCCAATGCTAGTACACACCAAGCAATTCTGTGAATCTGCCAGAATTGGAAGATGGCAGCAGATTGAGCACTGGCCTAAGATGACGTACTCTACTTTGACCTGGGATGTCAGTCAAGCTATTCCTTTAATAATTGAGTTTAGTTCCACTTTAAAAGCTTGATCTTTTTGTCCTGTTACATTTACAAACGCTTCTTGTTGCATTGAAATAAAATAGTTGTGATCCTGGTTTGCGTATAATTTTGGCTTTTAAATTGTTGATGGCAGCTCTGTAATATCTGCTCAGCCATAATGAAGGGGCTTACAGGAAGACACTTTCCTGCAGATTTTGTTTCTGAACCGATATGTGAAGGTCACAGCACACCCAATAATTCTGTGCACTCATTATTGCTTTAGTAAGAAATTTTTAGCTATCGTATGGAAGTCATGGAGCTCTTTCTGCCCGGGAAAAGATAAGTGAAAATTGCATTGTGCATTAGATACACATCATAATTTCCGACCATTGCAGTCTTCATGCTGCGCTGAGATCAGTTGACCATGCCCAATGAATCTGTATGATCATTCAGTCCTAAGCATTACTTTGCATCATTACATATTGCAGTATGTACATTTGTATGCTACTTTCCTGTACTATCTGAATACCTTTGTTAACCTCTCCTGTACAGGTAGAGTATGTCGACAACTAATAAACTTGACTTGTAGAAATGAGATTCGGATAGTAGGGACTGAGGGATATATTTCGTTTAATTTGTCATTGGAGCATAATATTTTTTATTGTTGGTGCCTTCAACTTTCTTGTGCCAGTAATACTACTTTTAGGTGCAAAGTACTAGCTGTTCAAATAATTATTTTGATCAATTTTTTTAGACCTTATAATAGCGTTTTTCGGTTGACCACACAGTAGGGCTTTTAATATGCAAATTGTGCAGTCTAGGATGACTGGTTCGGAGCACCTTCAAAGCAGTAGTTCTTGTAGGTTTAGTGAGTGACAGTGGTTAGCATCTACAGTAATTGATCCAAAGAGAAATTGTGTATTGAAGAGATGTTCATGAGCACCCAAGGCTCACTAATGCCCATGGGAAGTTAAAGCCATCCTGGGCAGATCTCACAGATCTACTATAGCTGAAAATGATAATTCTGTCTGTGATGTAAAAGTCTCATAAAGAAAACACTGTTAAAGCACTCTTAGAACGGACAGTTCACCACAGACTACTGATTATGGGGCTCTACAACTTTGGACCAGTCACAATGACCATGATAACCCAGGTCCACAGCATCAAGTCCTGCTCCATGGAGTAATGGAAAATGGTGGCCTTCCCTAATGAGTTCCTTTATAAATCTTCTGTGGACTGTTTTGTGCAAGTGGGTAAGAAATTGAACCAGAATGGTGAAAAGGTTAGTTTTCAGAGGCCATTTGATGCTGTGGACAATACTGTGCTGAAAAACATGGCTCTTATGTGGATGTTACTTTTACGCATACCGCGCACCCAAATGTTGTTGGGAAACCATGCACATCCCTGTATATAGCGTTATTTACTAATGGCAGTGACCATCAGAATACTCTGCTCTTCTACATAGAAAAAAAATGTTCAGTAATGTTCTGAGGAACAAGACAAAGTATGATATGCTCAAAAATGGTGTTGATGGAGTCGCTACTTCACCGACAAAATGTAAAGCTAGCATTTTGGTGCAGATAGCAAATGACATGTACAGGTTTAAGTCCATACCTCAATGGATGACAGCTGCACACCAATGTCAACACATATGTGGCAGGTAGTTTTAAGGTTCTGGGTGATCGATGTTTTTACTATTTTTGGCATACAGACTGATGTAGGAATGATGGTGCTGTATGCAAGTCTGTTTCTCTGTCACAATTACAAGAACCTGCAAAGGTGACTCCTGACAAAGCCCTGTGACTCAGGTTTGATCAAAGCCTCAGGATCGCTTATAAGTCATAGGTATTGAAGTTGTTGGCACTGTTTTTACGCTACCGATATAATGTGTAGAGTGTTCATAGAACTTCTGAGAGGTTGTTGAAGAACGTCTCATATAAGGATGAGCTTTTTTTTTTGCTCATTGACTTTTTAATTTTAAGTTTAAAGTAGTTGGCCACTTAACTAATGTATTGGGGACATAATTTTGTGGCACGTACTAATAAAGATGTATTACAGGTTCTCCTCCTACACTGGTATTGAAGTCTTTCTCTGTCTACACAGCTCTCCTGTGTGTAAGAATGGCTTACTCATGTGATAAGTTTTTAAATTGCTGTGGGTTCATGGGCAGGTCTGGTCTTGTGCTCCTCCATGAGCTGCCACATTTTGGACATGAGCTGTGCATTCAATCTGGAAGGAGAGCCTGTATTACAGTGGGTACGGAAAGTATTCAGACCCCTTTAAATTTTTCACTCTGTTTCATTGCAGCCATTTGGTAAATTAAAAAAAAAGTTCATTTTGTCACATTAATGTACACTCTGCTCCCCATCTTGATTGGAAAAAAACTGAAATTTAGAAATGTTTGCAAATATAATAAAAAAAGAAGCTGAGATATCACATTGTCGTAAGTATTCAGAACCATTGCTCAGACACTCAAATTTAAGTCACATGTTGTCCATTTCCTTGTGATTCTCCTTGAGATGGTTCTGCTCCTTCAATGGAGTCCAGCTGTGATTAAACATAGGACTTGATTTGCAAAAGCACACACCTGTCTTATATAAGGCCTCACAGCTCACAGTGCATGTCAGACCAAATGAGAATCATGAGGTCAAAGGAACTGGCCAAGGAGCTCAGAGACAGAATTGTGGCAAGGCATAGATCTGGCCAAGGTTACTAAAGAATTTATGCAGTACTCAAGGTTCCTAAGAACATAGTGGCCTCTATAATCCTTTAATGAAAGAAATCTCGGACCACCAGAAGTCTTCCTAGACCTGGCCATCCAGCCAAAATGAGCAATCGTGGGAGAAGAGCCTTGGTGAGAGAGGTAAAGAAGAACCCCAAGATCACTGTGGCTGAGCTCCAGAGATGCAGTAGGGAGATGGGAGAAAGTTCCACAAAGTCAACTATCACTGCAGCTCTCCATCAGTCAGGTCTTTATGGCAGAGTGACCCGACGGAGGCCTCTCCTCAATGCAAGACATATGAAATCCTGCATAGTTTGCTAAAAAAACACATGAAGGACTCCCAGACTACGAGAAATAAAATTCTCTGGTCTGATGAGACGAAGATAGACCTTTTTGGTGATAATTCTAAGCGGTATGTGTGTAGAAATGACTGGTTGTCATTGAAGGAAACATGAATGCCGCCAAATACAGAGAGATCCTGGATGAAAACCTCTTCCAGAGTGCTCTGGACCTCAGGCTTGGCCAAAGGTTCACACATTCCAACAAGACAATGACCCTAAGCACACAGTTAAAATAACAAAGGAGTGACTTCAGAACAACTCTGTGACCATTCTTGACTGGCCCAGCCAGAGCCCTGACCTAAACCCAATTGAGCAACTCTAGAGAGACCTGAAAATGGCTGTCTACTGTGAGATTGCCCTCACCTTCATGTTGGGGGACACCCGCTTAGCATGGGATTCAAGCACACAGGAACGGTTTTCTCACATAAAACACAGTCTATGCGGTTTATTAAAGTGTGATAAACTGGGTCATGCACAGTTCATTATATACATTTTGTACGGCTTCAATTCACAGTTCACTAAACATGCTGGACCTCTCACTTCGTCCAGTTTCCATGGGTGACCGTACGCCAAACAGTTCATCAATGTCCATGGAACACAACAAGCACCAACAGTCTGTTCCACTTGCAGATACGTCTCTGCCGTTATGATAGCCCCCTTCCCGGGTGTTACCTTTCTGGAGCTCCTGCTCCACACGCTGACCTGTCAGTCCTCTCTCTCTCTCTCTCTCTCAGGGAAGCTGCCTCACGGGGTTCACCAAATTGCCTGGCCAGCACACATCAGTCAGTCCAGAGCCACCGAAGGACGGTAGCTTCCCCAACACAGACCGTCCAGGTCCACGGTCTCTCGGTGCTCCAGGAAGACTCCACTCACAGGAGCTTCCAACACAGAGATCGTTCAGGACCATGGTCTCACTGTGCGCTATTCAGGACGTCCATCCCCAGCTGGGACCGTCCAACACAGGCATGTGGTCTGTCTGGGTGCTATTCAGGACGTTTGTCCAACACCCCAGGCCACCAGGTCCAAAGCCCCACCACGTGCTCTTGAGGGAGACTGCACTCCCAACACATAGGACATTCCAACACAGAACCATTCAAGTCCACACTCTCAACAATTTGACCCACATCCTGGTCACATTATACACCTGTTACCACTCCCATAGGTGGGAGTTGTGTGTGTGTGTGTGTGTTTGTGTGGCTAGTTTGACCCGCCCATCTCTCATAACTAGCCCTGCCAGCCTCCCTTCACAATTATACAAACACCACAATTACTTGCGGGACTACAGGTCCCAGAACAACCTTACTTCAGGCTGGCAGTATCTTCCTCTGCAACACACATACTGGCCATTCCCAATAATGCCGGACTTTGTCTCATCACCACAGTTATTCCTGCAATTGCCATGCATTCCCATGGCCTCAATATGCCTCCCAAGCGTATTCTGGGGGGACCATGCAGCGCCCCCTACCTGTAACGGGTCACTGCATCACACCACCAACATTCACCATCCAACATGATGGAGCTGGAGAGGATCTGCAAGGAAGAATGGCAGAGGATCCCCAAATCCAGGTGTGAAAAACTTGTTGCATCATTCCCAAGACGACTTATCGCTGTGCTAGCTCAAAAGGGTGCTTCTACTCAATACTGAGCAAAGGGTCTGATACTTATGACCTTGTGATATTTCAGTTTTTCTATTTTTTAATAAATTTGCAAAAATTTCTACATTTCTGTTTTTTTTCAGTCAATATGGGTGCAGAATGTACATTAAAGAACTTTTTTGAATTTACCAAATGGCTGCAATGAAACAGAGTGAAAAATTTAAAGGGGTCTGAAGACTTTCCGTACCCACTGTATATATTAGCAAGTGCCACAAAATCATGCCCCCAACACATTTGATAAATTAACCCCTTTCCGACATCGGGC
Source organism: Ranitomeya variabilis (assembly GCF_051348905.1). Taxonomy (NCBI): domain Eukaryota; kingdom Metazoa; phylum Chordata; class Amphibia; order Anura; family Dendrobatidae; genus Ranitomeya; species Ranitomeya variabilis. The sequence goes on along the minus strand of NC_135233.1, from coordinate 146,123,227 downwards.
ATAATACCACGTTGATGTCAGACTTCCCTCCCTTTTTTGTGGGCTCCGCTGCTGATCCCACATCTTTTCCGGCACGTGGCAGCTGTTTTGAACAGCTGAAATGTGCCTCTAACAGCCGCTGGTGGAATTACGATCCACCCGCGGCTCTTGAGTAGTTAAATGCCGCTTTCAGACTCTGATGGGTTGGCATGACAACCAGAGGTCTCAAGCAGACCTCTATGTTATCATAGCCAGATTGCTGTGAGGGCCGCCCTGTTGTCGGCGCTCATAGCAAGTGAGCATTTCTGCTACATACAGGGGATCTGATCATCCCCTGTGTGTAGCAGAGCTGATCAAAGTACTGCAGCTTCTAGTCTCTCATGGAGTCTATTAAAGCATGCAAAAAGTAAAAAAAAAATACAAGTTCAAACCACCCCCCTTTCTCCCCATTCAAAATAAAACAATTAAAAAAATCAAACGTACACATATTTGGTATCACAGTGTTCAGAATAGCCCAATCTATCAATGTAAAAAACTTTACCCTATCGTTAAACGGCGTAACGAGAAAAAAAGACAAAACGCAAGAATTGTTTTTTTGGTCGCCGCAGCATTGCAGTAAAATATAGTAACAGGCGATCAAAGATCGGTTCAGCACCAAAATGATATAATTAAAAACGTCAGCTCAGCACGCAAAAAATAAGCCCTCACCCAACCGGAGATCACGAAAAATGGAGACACTACGGGTATTGGAAAATGGCACAATTTTTTTTTTCACCACTTAAAAAAGACCCTAGACATGTTTGGTGTCTGTGAACTCGTAATAACCTGGAGAATCATAATGGCAGGTCAGTTTTAGCATTTAGTGAACATGGTAAAAAAACAAACAAACTGTGGGATTGCACTTTTTTTTGCAATTTCACAGCACTTGGAATTTTTTTTCTTGTTTTTCAGTACACTATATGTTAAAAGCAATGGTGTCATTCAAAAGTACAACTCGTCCTGTAAAAAACAAGCCCTAACATGGCCATTTTGACAAAAAAAAAATAAAAAAAGTTATGACTCTGTGAAGAAGAGGAGCAAAAAATAAAAATGCTAAATCAAAAATACCTCTGGTCGTTAAGGGGTTAAGATTAGTGCAGAGCGAGTGTACTTTGGGTTTTCCCTAGCACGCTCGAGTGACCTCCGAGTATTTGACTGCTTGAATGATTTACAGCTATTAGCCAGCTTGATTACATGTGAGGATTCCCTAGCAACCAGGCAACCCCCACATGTACTCAGCCTGGCTAGTAGCTGTAAATCAGTCAGCTGCCTGATGAAAACTAAATCTCTGGGCAGTCGTAAATACTCGGAGGTCACCCGAGCGTGCTCGGGAAAACCCGAGTAGCGAGTACACTCGCTCATCACTAGTTAAGATAACAGTCCCTTTATTAAGTAAAAATAGGCATGCAATTTTTAGTTTTATACTTAGTCTTCCCCCACCAGAAAACAACCAATGGGTCCTTCTTATATCCTTATCTCTTAGGCAGGTTAGTTAGGCTGGAGGCACACCTGTCCCGGAGTGGTCACACCCGTCTGTCTTTCAATATCATTTATTTCCTCCATGGATGGTGACTTTTAGAAGCAGCAGTATGTGTTAATCCAGGGACCACACATCAGACTTCCTGAATATTGAAGTGACCTTTAATAGGCTTCAGGGTGTCTTATGTTGCAGACTTCGGACTAGCTACTTGACATTGTTAGTGGTATTTAATGTGTGTTGTAAATGTGTGTTTGAAAAGCCATTATTGTAATTGGTAGAAAGGTAATGATTTCTGTACCTTCACGGGTAACAGGAAATGAACAAATTGTCTTTTAGAGATCATGGAATATCGAAGGCTTTGTCTAGTAAAGTGTTTCTCCTCCTAAGGGCTGTTTCACACGTCAGTGCTTCCAGTACGTGTTGTAAGTTTTCACATGTCCTGGAGATACTTACACATGTAGAACCATTCACTTGAATGGGTCTGTGTACATCTCAGTATGTTTCCACAGACCGTGTGGCTGTTTTTATAGGCAAAAACATCCTGCACACATTATCAGTGTGACACGTACTGGCACCTGGGAATCAGCGGTAATGTTCGCACAATTCCCCGTCGCCAGGTGCTGAATAAAGCTCACATCACTGTCACCTGCTTGCGCTGCAATTAGCTCTAGCAGGGGACAATGTTGGGAGTTGTCTTCAACTGTTAACAGCAAGATCAGGCAGCTGCTGATGTAAGTATTCATCACCCACCACCTGCGCTATAAATAAATAAATTATGTATTTTTGATAACCAGGAAGCAACACTGACAGCTGCAGACTGCAACCCTCAGCTGCCAGCTTTAGCAAGGCTAGTTATCAAGAATAGAGGGATCCCCAAGACATCTGTTTTAAATATTTAAATAATTAAAAAAACTGTGTGGGTTCCTGCCCATTTTTGACGACCAGCCAAGCTAAAGCAGACAGCTGGGGGCTGGTATTCTCAGGCTGATAAGGGGCCATGGATTTTGCCCACTGCCGAGCCTAAAAATAGCTGCCCGCAGCCCTCCTAGAAAAGGCACACCTGTTAATGTGCCAGTTCTGACTCTTTGCCCGGCTCTTCCCACTTGCCCTATGCCGGTGGCAAGTGGGGTCATGTTTGTGGAGTTGAGTTCATCTTTGTATTGTCCGATGACATCAAGCCCACGGCTTAGTAATGGAGAGGTGTCTAGAAGATGCCTATACATTACTAATCCTATAGTTATATTGTAAATAAACACACAGCCAGAATAAAGTCCTTTATTCGAAATAAAAAGAAAATACACTTTTCCTTTAAATTTAACAAACGCCGTTATATTCGCCTAACACCCATTCCATTGACGCACTCGTCTCCTGTAATGAAACAAAAATAAAAAACAACCATATCCCTCGCCTGTCTGTCATTCTGTCCTGTGCATGTTGTTTTTTATTTTTTTATTTTTAATAATTAAAAAATACGTTGTTGGGACCCCTCTATTCTTGATAACTAGCCTTGCTAAAGATGAAACTTGAGGGTTGCAGCCTGCAGCTGTTAGTTTTGCGTGGCTGGTTATCAACCCCACATAATATATATATTTTTGTCTTATTTATCGCGCAGGCAGCGACTGATGAATACTCACATCAGCCGCCGCCTGATCTCGCGGTTAAGTCGACTACAACTGTCAACATTGTCCCCTGCTAGTGCTGATCGCAGCGCAAGCAGGAGACTGTGATGTGAGTTGTCTTCAGCACCTGCCTCCGAGGAACAGCAAGAACAGTACCGCCGATTCCTAGGCACCGATACGTGTGAGATACTGCTGCAGCACACAATTGCCACACACATTAATAAACACACAGATATCTCCGGTACTGGTTTTCCAGTACCGAAAATGTGATGACGTTTGAAAGAGCCTTAAGTCAGAGTAGAGCCAGACCATTCAGCTGGCGCCATGTGGCCGATACTCCACCAATCACAATAGCCAGTTTGGCCCATTGCTGGTGTGCTGAACACCAGCACCTCATTGTCTTTTTGTACCCTATTTTGCAAGGATTCGATCATTTAGCTAGACTAAATGAGTGATTTCATTGTTGTTGCCTTGGATGTTAGAAAGCTTTGTGAAATACTTACTTTGAGTAGCGATCAGATGTAACAAACACGTCGGTGTAATGCACTTTACACTAACTCCATTAATAGTAAAGGTTTAGTTTTATCCAAAAGAGCTACCTTTTCTAAGCGAGTTTCTTTAATAGTGAGCTGATTGTAGTGGTCTTGGACCTGCTTAACAATTTGCGGTTTTTGCTGGGGCAAGTGACTGGCATGTGATGACTGCTTTCCTCGTAGTGTATGGTTACCAGGCAACTATGCCAGCCCTCCTTAGTAGCTGTGATGGGTAAGAGTCCTAAATGACATGTCCTCACCAGCACTACCTCAACTTTCCACCCTGTATCTAAATGCTCTAATGTGCCTTACAGACAGGAGATGTTAACAGTCCCGCTAGAGCTGGACTTTTAAAGACATATAGCTCTACACCCATTGCCCCGCCCGTTACAATACCAGTTTTTGTCATGTAAAAAAATCCTACGAAGAAGTTCAAAACTTTTTACACCTTTAATGTCACCTGTAATCCGTTGAGAAACAAAATGAAAACTTTTTGAGGGGGAAATAAAACTAAACCAATGTGGTTGCATAAGTGTGATCACCATCTTAAAATTGGGGTTATGGTTTTGCTCAGAATTTGCCAGCCACATTTAAACTCATGTAGCATAGTAGCCATCATTTACAGTGATTTTGAATAACCCCCATATAAAGTTTTAGCTATTCTGGTAAAATTTCCCTGACATTGTCTTGGTTGCATTTTACAGAAAGTCATGGTCTGTAAACTGCTTACAACATAGCAAAGGGGTCTTATTGTTGGCTGTTATCAGTCAAAAGAAAGGTACAAAAACGACGGACAGGCATGGTATATTGTTGTTTTATGATTTTACTTTTATTACAGGAGATCGAGGGCTTCGCTGGAATTAAGCGTAATAACAGTAAACACAGTTTTCCATTTTTATTTCAAATAAAAGACTATATTCTTGCTGTCTTTAGTTACCATACAACTATGGGATTAGTAATGGATAGGTGTCTTCTCCATTACTTAGCCGTGGGCTTGATGTCATCGGTGACATCAACCCCACAAATATTACCCCACTTGCCACCGTTAGGGTACGTTCACACAGGACTTTTTTGCTGCTTTTTTTTGCTGCTTTTTTTTATGCTAATTTTCAGCTGCTTTTTACAGTACCAGTAAAGCCTATGAGATTTCAGAAATCTCATGCACACACGTTGGTTTTTTGTTTGATCAGTTTTTTCTGCTTTGCTGCTTTTTTTGGACATAGGGCATGTCACTTCTTTCAGCGTTTTTGCAGCGTTTTTGCAGCGTTTTTTCACCCATTGACTTGAATGGGTGATGAAAAAAACGCTGCAAAAACGCTGAAAAAACGCATGTAGCATTATTTGCTGGGTTTTTTGTGCAGAAAATCATGGCCAGCAGGAAGGGATCTCACAGCCAAGAGCTTAGGGGTGTGGTTAGTGAGGTGTGAAGAGCCATTGTGAGGTGTGAAGAGCCATTGTGAGGTGTCCTGTTTGTGATCTATTGTGAGGGAGTTCCTGGTAGTGAGGTGTGAAGAGCCATTGTGAGCCATTGTGAGGTGTCCTGATTGTGATCTATTGTGAGGGAGTTCCTGGTAGTAAGGTGTGAAGAGCCATTGTGAGGTGTCCTAGCAGCTGAAAATTGGCATAAAAAAAGCAGCAAAAATCTGCAGCAAAAATCTGCAGCAAAAAAGTCCTGTGTGAACGTACCCAAAAAACGCACCAAAAACGCACCAAAAAAACGCACCTAAATTAGCATAAAAAAAAGCAGCAAAAAAAAAGCAGCAAAAAAGTCCTGTGTGAACGTACCCTTAGAGGGCAAGTGGAAATAGCCAGGCAAAGCGCCAGCATTGGTGCATCTAATAGATGTGCCTTTTCTGGGCTGCTATTTTTAGGCTGGGGGGGTCAATATCCATGGCCCCTTACCAGCCTGAGAATACCAGTCCCAAGCTGTGAGCTTTAGCAAGGCTGGTTGTCAAAAAATGGGGACCCCACACCATTTTTTTTACAGATGATATACATTTTTATAGCGCCATTTATTCCATGGAGCTTTACATGTGAAGAGGGGGCAAATATAGACAAATGCAATAAACATCAGCAAAAAACAAGGCACTAACAGATACAAGGAGGGAGGACCCTGCCCGCGAGGGCTCACAGTCTGCAGGGGATGGGTGAGGATACACTAGGAGAGGGGTGGCGGTTGGACCCCTCTATTCTTGATATCCAACCTTGCTGAAGCTGACAGCTGAGGGTTGCTGCCCCAGCTGTGAGTTTTGTCTAGCTGGTTATCAAAAATAGGGTGAACCCACTCAAGTTTTTTTAAATTACCATATTTATTTACAGCGCAGCAGCGGCAGATGAATACTTCCATCCGCCGCTCCTGCTGTCACTGTTATTAGCAGGTGTAGACTGATGGGAGTAATAGTCCCATCAGCCACCTCCTGCTGTCTCTTTTATTACTTACATGTAACTCTCATCATTCTACCCTGCTCAAGCCGATTGCTGACAGAGCAGGGGAGAATGATGAGAGCGGGTGTTCGGCACCTGTGGCCGGGAAACAGCACCTACTGTAACGCTTCTAACCTAGTGCCCATCCTTGTACTAATGCAGCACACGCATTAGGCGGCATGATGATACAGCATTGCTTTTTGCCTTTTTTATGGTGTTCACTAAAGGGGTTAACTAGTGGTACAGTTTTATAAGTTGGGTCGTTGCGAACGCACTAATACCAAATATGTGTACTTTTATTGTTTAGATTTTTGTTCATTAAAATATTTATAGATGGAATACATTATTTTTTATTTACTTTTGAGATTTTAAAAAAATATTTTTTACAATTAATTTTTTTTAAAACTTTTTTTTCTAATTTTTTCACTTTGTCCCACTATAGGACACTCATTTTTTGCAGGCTGCTCTCTTCTATAACATGCAGATGTAGCAGCATCGGCATGCTATATAAGCTGTCAGCACTGCACTGACAGGGAGACTTGGTGATCATGCACTGCGCATGATCACCAAGTCTCCTATCTCTGGTTACCCAGATGTCGTCATGGCAACGATTGGGAGCCCGAGTCATGCCGCGGGGTCTCCGATCCAAAGGCAGAGGGGCTGTCAGCCCCTGTGCCAGCTTCTGTAATGCTGTGATTGTGTTCGATCGCAGTATTTTGGGGGTTAAAGTGTCGGGAGTGGTCTGTGACCGCTCTTGGCACCTAGTGCTGGGTGCCAGCTGTCAGAATCAGTTGACACCCAGCGGCGCTCGCCCGCTCTAAGCCCCCTGAGATCGCAGCCGACTTACCTTTCCGTCCGTGGTCACATTAGCCTGGGTCACATGGACGGAATGGTACGTGTGATGTCAGAAAGGGGTTTAAAGGTGCTGCAGGAATTTCTTGAAAGTGCACGTGACGACAAGCTTTTGGATTCTTCCTATGGCTGGCCTGTGGGGTAGGGTGGTAAGAGAGAAACCTTTTTGTACAAAGAAAAACATCCAAGACTAGCTGTGTTTTGCCAAAAGTTGCATCAAGTTTGCCAGAAAAATATGAGGGTCTGAGACCAAAGATGAACGTTTCAAAAATTCCAAAAGTTGTTTGGTGCAAAGCCGACACTACACATCACCAAAAGAACACCATAACTCCAGTGAATCTTGTTGAAGACAGCCTTATGCTTTGGGGCGGTTTTTCAGCATCTGGAATTGTCCATTGTAGATGCCCTGGTAATCTGACAGATTTTCATCGGTACTGCAAGGAAGAGTGGGTGAACATTGCCAATTCTAGATGTGCCATGCTGATAGACTCCTACTCAAAAAGAGCGAATACTGTAATAAATTCGAAGGATATTTCAACAGAGTTTTAGATTGAAGGATGTACATTTTTACTTAAAAGGGGGCTAATTTATTTTTTTTTTACACTATGGGCATAACATGCTGACTACATGATGGATGTGGCCACCGCAGAGCTGTCACAGACCTAACTGTACGAAGCATGCTGTCAATCAGTATGACACTGGTAGTCATGCCCCGTAAACAGAGCAGGCCGCATGAAAAGCTTCTCTGTTGACGTGGTGCCGCCACCCCCGGAAAGCAATAAGATGCATGGATTATAAGAAGCACCACCATTTTATTAAAAAATATTTTTTTCTTATTTTTTTTCCTTGAAAATTTGGGGTGCGTCTTATAATCTGGAGTGTCTTATAATCCGAAAAATACAGTAATTACTGGCAGGATCATTCTGCATCGGATCGACCAGCCGGATAGCTCCCTTTGTTAGCAACAACATGCAACTGTTTTTATTTTTTACCATGGGACTAAAAACTATAGTCCAGGCTGGACAACCCCTTTACACTATTTTAGTTCTCTTTTTTTAATTTTTCCACCCGAAAATATTTCAATGTTTGTTTTTTCCAGTTGAAATGAACAGATTAGCAGAAACATTATAATCATGTGATTTTTTTTTATTTTTTTTTTAATACATGGCAAGGCCTGGCGTTTTAACAGGGATGTGTATAATTTTTATATCCACTATATACTTTAAACTTCTGCAAAATTGCATTTAGTTGTTCCTGGTATGCGAATGGTCTCTGTAGTTGCAAGAGTTCTGTAGCTTCTGTCTAGCTCTACTTTACCTTTATACAGTGCAAAAACTATGGCTACTTGAGGCTTTGTTTATTTGATCAGGGGCTAACGATAATGTGAACAGAGCCTTATCTAGATGTCTGCACAATAGATCTGATATACATAATAGGTTCTTTTAGTTCTTTCAGTTGAATTCTTCATGAATCTCTGCCTTTATCATTTAAGGTACCGTTACACTAAACGACTTACCAACGATCACGACCAGCGATACGACCTGGCCGTGATCGTTGGTAAGTCGTTGTGTGGTCGCTGAGGAGCTGTCACACAGACAGCTCTCTCCAGCGACCAACGATCAGGGGAACGACTTCGGCATCATTGAAACTGTCTTCAACGATTCCGAAGTCCCCCTGCAGCACCTGGGTAACCAGGGTAAACATCGGGTTACTAAGTACAGGGCCGCGCTTAGTAACCCGATATTTACCCTGGTTACCATTGTAAAAGTTAAAAAAAAACAAAAAACTACATACTCACATTCCGATGTCTGTCACGTCCCCCGCCGTCAGCTTACCGCACTGACTGTGTCAGCGCCGGCCGTAAAGCAGAGCACAGCGGTGACGTCACCGCTGTGCTCTTCTTTACGGCCGGCACTGACAGTCAGTGCGGTAAGCTGACGGCGGGGAACGTGACAGACATCGGAATGTGAGTATGTAGTGTTTTTTTTCTTTTACTTTTACAATGGTAACCAGGGTAAATATCGGGTTACTAAGCGCGGCCCTGTACTTAGTAACCCGATATTTACCCTGGTTACAAGTGAACACATCGCTGGATCGGCGTCACACGCCGATCCAGCGATGACAGCGGGTGATCAGCGACCAAATAAAGGTCCTGATCATTCCCTACGACCAACGATCTCCCAGCAGGGGCCTGATCGTTGGTCGCTGTCACACATAACGAGATCGTTAGCGGGATCGTTGCTACGTCACAAAAAAGCGTGACGTCGCAACGATATCGTTAACGAAATCGTTGTGTGAAGGTACCTTTATACAAGGCCTAGTAAGTTGACTTTTCCCATTCTTGTAATAAATGTATCTAAGGCTCTGCATGAGGTTTGTGGCTCTTTTGCACCCGTGGCTTTGCATATTGGCAGGCTTGTACCATTTCATACATTTAGGGTCTTGTTGCAGATATAGGTTCATATTGTTTTGCACCTCTTTTGCACATTTCCTAAATCTGTAAATGACATTTCTGTTAGTAATGACATATTTTATAATGGTCCGGTGGACCGACCTTTCCGTTTCTTAAAGAACGTTTTGTCCCTAAACTTATAACAGGAAAAACCTCAGAAGAAATGTCTCAGCCTGTGTCCCACATAAAACAATCAAAACAGGGATGTGGGAGCATGTTGGAGAAGAGCACAGGTAAGTGTCAACATGGGTGCGAAGACCTAGACGATGGATTTGTGCCTCTATTCTGATTGACCTCCATTAATGTTTATCATTACATGTGACAAGGAATTGCCTTTACTTCTTATTGTAATGTTCCCCTGAAATATTGCCTTGCAATGAATGCATCTCTTTATTTTTCTTTAAATTACTTTGCTCAGCTGAAGCCTTGGCTTTGGCTTCACACTAGATTTCTTGATGTAATGATGAAGAAATATTGTTGACCGTAAATATTTTATGATCCTTGTCTTGTTTGTTTTTTTTTCTTTTTTCTTTTTTTTTCTTTTTGTGGTTAGGGCCAAACAGATCAAAGCTTCAGGATATGCTGGCAAATCTTCGAGATGTTGATGAACTACCATCATTACAGCCCTCTGTGGTGTCCTCAAGGCCTGCAAGCTCCCGACTCAGCGAACAGGAAGTAAACCGAACAGATGAAGGTTAGCACTTGAATATTGCAGAAAAGCCATTTATTAAGTCATAATTTTTATGGAAAAATAAGTAAGTTACTGTCACTTTTGAAATGTGACAATGACTTGTTAGAAGATTTGACCAATGCTGAGAGCTCCTGACCTAGGCTTGACAGGGTTTAGGCTAGACAGGGTTTGCCGAACACTGACTTATAAACTCCACTGATCAATGTTCTTGTCACTATTACATGTCAAGTTTTTGACAAATTTTCACTTTTGCGAACAATATAAATATAATAAATCTAAAATGTTGCCTCCTGTTCTGTCAGTGACTGCTCCTACCTTCCACATGTGCTGAGGCTGAAGATCATTGACTGTCTATGACCAAAGCTCCCAGTGTCCTCTTCTGACTTCTTTATTCATTTACACTTAATGGAAAAATACTGTATTTGCCTGCTCATATGACCTATGGCAATATTAACTATACCAACATCTCTTTAAAGAAAAGACTGGGTGAACTATCCTAAACTTGGTATATTTACCTGTAAACTTTGTAAATGAAATTGTTTCCTAAATGCTCCTTGCTTGCTTGGATAGCTTAGCTCATGAACAGCTGTATGTTAGAAATTAATACATTGATTACAGACCTCTTCCCTGAATGCCGCACTGTTTCCCTGCTGACATGTAGCTCAGTACAGGTCGCATCAATGAATTATCACCCAGGACATTTTGGCCTCCAGCCTTTTAGCTGGAAGTAAAAAGGACCTCTGCCTAAATGGATCATATCCTGATTTAGAACAATATATAAAGTTCTGTCTGACACTGCTTGTACTCTCATCTTTCCGCTCAATGACTGATATTGTACAGTGAACTAACATATCCAAATCATTAGCTACAGCTGCATGCAGTGATAATAGTAATTTGTACTAATAAGGTGCCGTAGGTTTCAGGCTTGGAGGATGAGAATAGTAGGAGGAAGATGTCAGTGGCAGATCTGCTCTCGTGATTCATCGGACTCCTCCACACATGTTGCAGGAAACCGGTTTCCAAGCAACAACCTTCCATACGTTTTCCTTCTCTTTTGATCTTAAACGAAGCATCTGTCACATTTTGTTGTGGCTGTCACTATATTATAGCATCTTTGTAGGGCTGAAAAGTAGACATTTTAGGAGCATTTACTCATATGGAACCTGCTGATGGCTGGATACATTACAGATTGTGACAAGCTTCTTATTTCATTCTGTTTGCTGTCGCTTTAAAGATGCGCACCACCGTCTTGTTGTAAGAAACAAGCATACATGGCTGGTATCAATGACCCTGTTGTATTAATCATGTTCTCTTTGGTCTGTTGTACTATTGATCCATTATATATTTAGCAAGACTTTTGATCTGGGAGAAAAGCACTAATGTAATTTAAGCGGTCCCTCCTGGCACAGTCACGGTGTATTGTCACGGTGTATTGTCCCTTGTAAGTTCACACTTTCTGTCGGAGTTCTCCCACCTTTGGTTTCTTGGACAAGAAATACCATATTTTTCGGATTGTAAGACGCATTTTTCTCCCCCCAAATTTTGGGGGAATATGGGGGTGCGTCGTATAATATGGATATACCTTACCAGCCGCAGGCTGGGAAGAGGGGATCTTTTGATGTGCAGTGCGGGGGCTCTGCCGTCATCTTATCAAAGCCACCGCAGTTACATGGTTTCCTATGCGGTGGACTGGACTCCGGGAAAATGGCTGTCGGCCGGGGCGGTGCATGCGCAGATGGAGAACTCGGCACCAAGATCTCAGGAGATGAGATCTTGGTGCCGAGATCTCCATCTGCACATGCATCGTCCCCTGCGCTTTCACAAGATGTCGGCAGAGCCCCCTCAGCACCAAACACCCGCCTGCGGCCTGTAGCAACACTCCACTCTTGCCTCCACTAGCGGAGACCCTGGGACCCCGCTTCACCGCATCCACCACCCCCGGTAAGCAATAAGACGCATGGATTATAAGAAGCACCACCATTTTATTTAAAAAAAAGTATTTTTCTTATTTTTCTCCTCAAAATTTGTGGTCCGTCTTATAATCCGCAAAATACACTAAGTATATGACAGCTACCTCTTGTCTGTCATGTATACGGTCATCAAACTAATGGTGTCTATGCACATTGGGGACCTTGTCTGAACCCACTGTTTCATTGGAATGTTGTGCTTTCAAGGGAGCCTGGCATCACTTGTTTCAGAGTAAACATGCTTGGATGTGTTATCTGGGGACTTTCTTGCCAGGTACCCACCGTCCTTTCGCCACCCAATCGTTTATCCATTCAGGTCTCTCCATATATTATTATTATTATATATTTTTACAGCGCCATTTATTCCATGGCGCTTAACACGTGAAAGGGACAGATATAGATAAGTACGATAGACATGAGCAAAACAAGCCACACACAAGTACAGAAGTAGAGGACCCTGCCCGTGAGGACTCAGTCTACAGGGAATGGGTGAGGATACAGTAGGAGAGGATAGAGCTGGTCGTGCAGTGGTTCAGCAGACTAAGGATCACGGCCGGTTGTAGGCTTGTCGGAAGAGGTGGGTCTTCAGGTCCTTTTTGAAATTTTCTGTTCTAGGCGAGAGTCTGATGTGTTGGGTTAAAGAGTTCAAGAATATGGGGGAAGCACGAGAGAAGTCTTGTATGCGGTTGTGGGAAGAAGAGATAAGAGGGGAGTACAGAAGGAGATCTTGTTAGGATCGAAGGTTGCGTGTGGGTAAGTACCGGGCAACCTTGTCACAGATGTATGGAGGAGACAGGTTGTGGATGGCTTTGTATGTCATAGCTAAGGTTTTGAACTGGAGCCTCTGGACAATAGGAAGCCAGTGAAGGGCTTGGCAGAGAGGAGAGGCTGGGGAAAAACTGGCAGACAGGTGGATTAGTTGGGCAGCAGAGTGAAGGATGGACTGGAGTGGTACCAGAGTGCTAGAGGGGAGGCCAGAAAGTAGGAGGTTGCAGTAGTTGAGGCAGGAAATAAGGGCGTGCTCTAGCGTTTTTGTGGTTTAATGGTCAAGGAATGCACGGATGCGGGAAATATTTTTGTTTGAGCCGGCAGGAGGAGGCAAGGGCTTGGATATTTGGCTTGAAAGAGAGGGCAGAGTCGAGGATCACCCCGAAGCACCGAGCGTGTGGACTGGGGAAAGTGAGCAGCCATTGACATTGATGGATAAGTCTCGTGGAGGGGGGATGGGGGAAAGATGATGAATTCTGTTTTGTCCATGTTCAGTTTTAGAAAGCAAGCGAAAAGAAAGTTGAAATAGCAGACAGCCTTTGTGGGATTTTGGTCAGTAAGGAGGTGAGGTCGAGTCCAGATAGTTGGGATTCTATGAGCTGTCCCAGGCCAAAGGTGTAAATGGAGAAGAGCAGGGGCCCTAGGACTGAGCCTTGGGGAACACCGACAGACAAGGGGGCGAGGTGAGGAGTTTGTGGGAGAGTGAGACACTGAATGTTCAGGCTGTTAGATATGATGAGATCCAGGATAGGGCCAAGTCTGTGATGCCAAGAGATGAGCGAATCTGAAGCAGGAGGGAATGGTTGACAGTGTCGAATACAGATCCAGGAGGAGGAGGACAGAGTAGTGTAAGGGCGATTAGTAGGTCGTTGGTAACTATAGTTAGGGCGGTTTCAGTTGAGTGATGCGGTCGAAAGCCAGATTGTAACCTGTCAAACAGGGAGCAGGAGGAGAGGTAGGAGGACCGTTCAAGATAGACATGCTGTTCCAGTAGTTTTGAGTCATAAGGGAGAAGAGAATATCGGGTGATAGCTAGACACAGAGAATGGGTCAAGGGAGGGCTTTCTGAGGATGGGTGTGAGCAAGGCATGTTTGAAGGATGAGGGGAAGACACCATTTGTATGTGAGAGGTGGAAGAGGTGTGTTAGGGATGGGATGAAGACTGTGGCGAGGTTAGGGATTAGGTGGGACGGGAGCTGGTCAAGTGTGCAAGTGGTGAGATGTGATCTTGACGGGGTGGAGAGCTTATCTTCTGTCATGGTGGAGAAGCTGGTTTTGGAATAAAAGGGCTGAGCAGCTAAGAGGGACATTGGGGGCTGTGGGCTAAAGCTTTCACTGATCGAATCAATCTTCTGCTTAAAGCAAGAGGCAAAGTCTTTGGCAGAGAGGAGAGGGAGGAAGTGCTGGGGGACGTAGTAGAGAATTTAAAGTGTTGAAAAGCTTTTTAGGGTTGTGAGACGGAGGATATGAGAGATGAGAAGTACCGTAAGTTTGTTTTGTGGCGGTGAGTGTGGACTTGAAGCTGGCGAGGGACTGCTTGTATGCGATGAAGTGCTCAGCAGATCAGGATCTCTTCCATCTTTGCTCAGCGACCCTGGAAGCTCGTCTCAGTTCTTTGGTCCGGCTTGTCAGCCAAGGCTGCCTGTTGATTGTATGAGTTTTGCTATGTGTGAGGGGGGCAGCCGAATCAAGTGTTGCTGTTATTGTGGTGTTATAAAAAGTGGCAGCAGCAACTGTGTCATGAAGGGAAGCTATGTCTGTAAGAGGGATAAAGGACTCAGAGACTGATTGTAAATTGAGGTGTTTGAGATTTCTGTGAGGGTGAGTGAGTTTGTGGAGTGGGGGTTGCGCGCTAGGAGAGGGAAGAGAATGTTAGTAGGTTGTGGTCAGACAGGGGGAGGGGTGAGTTAGTGAGAATAGTAAGGGAACAGAGGCGGTGAAGATGGGATCCAGTGTGTAGCCATCTTTGTGAGTGGCCGCCGAGGACCATTGAGTGAGGCCAAAGGAGGCAGTGAGCTATTAAAAGTTTAGGGGCAGCTGGGGTGGAAATGTCAATTAAGATATTGAAGTAACCCATGATGATAGTGGGGATGTCAGCAGAGAGGAAATGAAGTAGCCAGGTGATGAAGTGGTCGAGAAAGGTAGAGATGGCTAGTTGTGGGGGGTGGTAGATGATAGCTGGAGGTTGGAGGGGGAGTAGATGCGGACAGAGTGCACCTCAAACGAGGGAAGAGTAGCAGAGAGTGGTAGCGGAATTGGGGTAAAGGAGCAGGTATCAGACAGGAGAAAGCCACCTTCTCTACCTGTACACACATAGTCAGCTGGAGCGAGGCAGGGAGAAGCTGCCGAAGATATGCCTCAGTCTACTCCTCTTACAGTCCCCAACCGACTCTTCCAGGCATGTTTACTGTTTAACATCGCAGCATTTCAGAGTAAGACCTACCTGGCCGCAATCACACAGCTAGGGTCTGATTCATACTGTCTAGCTTTCGGGCAGCATGAATCATATGACAGGTTCCCATTTACAGTCTCAAAGGAGATTGGCTATTGCGAGAGGTGCCTGGTACTGGCTAATTTCTCTCTCCCCATTGAGAAAATAAGCTAATCGTGCATGTCTATGGGGCGAGGAGTTGAAACAAATTCAGTACATGAAAGACTTATTGGTAAGGTTAGGATGAGGAGAGTGATAACTCCGCTATTTAAGTGTTAAAGGAAGGTTTGTTTTTTCTGAAGCCAGCGTGTACGGCATTACAGTATCTAATACCCTTAAATGTTTAATGCTTGCCCAATTTGTTATGCTAGCTCTTGTTCAAAGCACTAACCACTCCATTACGTTTTATACTAACATTCCACAATTGTCTATCTGTTTTAATATGGAATAAGTGAAGTTTCACTGGCTTATTTATCCTGTCCGATACTTGTATTAAATAATTGTCAGGCGTTTGTCCAGTAGTTATAAATTGGTCCCTAAAATCAGTAATTATAGTTTCTCAAACTGGACTGCCTTAGCCGGGCTGATGGGGATCCGGGCAGTTTCTCCTCACACGTCTGGTCGTTTTGTTCTCCACAAAAAACACATACCGTATTTTTTGGACTATAAGACTCACCCCAAATTTTGGGGTGTAAAATAGCAGAAAAAAGATTTTTATAAGATGGGGGTCCATCTTATTGTCCGAATTTAACCCCTTAGTGACTGGGCCAAATTTTTAAAATCTGACCAGTGTCACTTTATGTAGTATTAACTCTAGAACGCTTCAACAATTCCCAGTGATTTGGAGTTTTTTTTTTCCCCTGGAGCATTATACTTTATGATAATGGTAAGTTTAAGTTGATATGTTTTGTGTTTATTTATAAAAAAAAATATCAGAAATTTGACAAAAATGAAAATAAATTGCAATTTTTCAAACTTTGAATGATTATCCCTTTAATCCAGATAGTCATACCACACAAAAACATTAATAAATAACATTTCCCACATGTCGGCTTTACATCAGCACCATTTGTAAAATGTTATTTTGTATTGTTAGCATTTTAGGAGGTTTAAAAATGTAACAGCAGTTTTTCATGGAAATTTACAAAAAAATTATTTAGAGACCTATCCATGTTTGAAGTGACTTTAGGGGTCCAGTATAGTGCAAACCCCCAAAAAGTGCTTTCTAGGAATGAATGCAAAATGACATGACCGGAATGAAAAAGTGTGTTTTTACCACCTAAATGTCCCTGACTTCTGGACAGGCCACTGCAGCCAGCAGACTCTAAGGCCACTATTTGGCCAGGAACTGCCATGGCAAACATCAGGACCACACAATCATAATCTCAGGGTGCCAATGGGGATAAAGAGGAAGCCCCCACACTTTTAACCATTTATGTAATATATTCATTGACAGCAGCATCTAAAAGGTTAAACAGATATGGACGGTGCCAACACTGATCGTGGCAGATGCAGCAAGTTGTCAGCTATAGTGTACAGCCGACAGCTGCTGGATTTATCACCTGTATGGGGATGCTATTTTCTTATATCGCATGTCAGTAAAATGACGTATTGACAGTCATTAAGGGGTCAAGATATCTTACCTGAGGGCCGGTGGTGGTAGAGCAGCGTCACAGGAGGCATGGTCCCTTCCCCAGGAAGCCTGCGGCAGCAGAAGTGGGGCAATGCTGCAGTCCCGGGGTGCGATGCTGCGGGTCCGGTGTCGGCAGTGAGGCAGAGCATAGAGCAGGGTCTCTTTATCAGGATTCCTGTCGCAGAAATGTGGTGACGCTGCGGGCCGGTATCCATTGCGAGCAGAGCTCAGTGCATCACTGATTTCTTGGTGGCCATCTTCCTGAGGCCGCGCGTGGGCAGATTGAGATCTCGTCAGCTGTCGGCTTCAGGAATATGGCCGCCGAGACTTCAATCTGCGCATGCGCGGCCTCCGGTGGTCATTTTCCTGAAGCCGAGGGCCGCCGAGATCTCAATCTGTGCACGCAAAGCTTCCGGTGGCCCATGGCTTCAGGAAGATGGCCGCAGGGAAACAAACGATGCACTCCCCACCGCCCACTGCTGACACCGAGCCTCAGCATCACCACACCTCTGCCGCTGCTGGTTCTGCTGCTACGCCACTGCCGCAACCCCCCGGTAAGGATGCATTTAGACTATAAGATGCCCCCCATTTTACTTCAAAATTTTTTGGGGAAAAAGTGCTTCTTATAGTCCGAAAAATACGGTAATCAGTTGGCCAAGGTTTATTCGCACTTCAGGAGAGTTCTCTAGTTGTCTACCCTAATATATGGCTTATTAAAAGATTACCAGGCATGTATTGTAAGTTAGGCTACTTTCACACTAGCGTCGTGCACTGCACGTCGCTATGCGTCGTTTTGCAGAAAAAACGCATCCTGCAAAAGTGCTTGCAGGATGTGTTTTTTTTCTCCATAGACTTTTATTAGCTTGAAAAAGGCCGGATGTTCGGCCGAAACGTCGCTATTTTATCATGGCTGGAATAAAGATTCTTTTACTTGGATAATAACACCCGGTTGGAGCGCTGTTCTTTCTACTTTTTGATAGACTTTTATTAGCGACACAGTGCGACGCATTGCACACATCGTGTGACGGTTGCGTCGGACCGTTGCCACCAAAAAACGTTGCTTGTAACGTTTTTTGGTGCATCGTCTGCAGCATTTCCGACCGCGCATGCGCGGCCGGAACTCCGCCCCCACCTCCCCGCACCTCACAATGGGGCAGTGGATGCGTTGGAAAACTGCATCCGCTGCCCCCGTTGTGCGGCGCATTCACAGCTAGCATCGGTGCGCCGCAATGTCGCATAGCGTCGTGCAGTGCACAACGCTAGTGTGAAAGTAGCCTTACCTGCAAAACCAAGTATACTGGAAAGTTTAGTTCCACCAAGATATCAGAAAGTAAGTATCTAGCTTCTCCTGCTATTTTTGTAGGAAATTGATGCATCAAATTGCTTTGTACATCATTGCATGAAATTAAGACATGAGGTTTTTCGTAAACTAATGACGTACCGTAAATCCATTATATACTAAAAGGCACTTATCCTAATCCTTTCCATGGTCAATATTGAAAAAAGTCTATATAAATATATACAAATTATATTTTCATTCTGTTTTCTTTTTTAGTTGAAGCATTAACGTTTCCACCATCATCTGGGAAATCTTTCATCATGGGAGCAGATGAAGCATTAGAAAATGAACTAGGACTAGGAGAATTGGCTGGACTCACAGTGGCCAATGAGGCAGACTCTTTAACGTATGATGTAAGTTATGATGGATTGAGGTTTTAGTATTTAAAGGGAACCTGTCACGTGAAAAACGCTGTTAACCTGCAGACAGGGCCGCCATCAGGGCATTACTGCCATCAATGGTGTATGTGGCTCAGTGAGCAAAGAGGGGGATGGGGTGGGAGGAGGGGTGCCAGACTGGGTGAGACACACTGTGGGCCTGGCAAATTACTTTAGCTTGTCCCAGTCACTCACGGCCGCACTCACACTGTATTGCTGCAGCAGAAGGGGCCGGTTGTGTCTGACATGTGACATCAGACACTGCCAACGCTCCCCTGGCCCTTGTAGCACATTATATTCAGGCGTTAAGGGCTCAAAAGTGATTAATCCACTCACCCCTTCGACCTCCCATTTGCCCACCTCCCTGCTCGTTCATTGTAAAGTTGAAGGTTGTCAGTAGTTTGCAGGCAGCAAAGTTCAACCCTACGGACTGCTGCTACTCTGCCTGCTTTCATGCAATAACGTACAGTTGCATGTCTTAAAGGGGGTATTGTAGTAACCTAATACTTAACCTGTACACATAACACATGAGTGCCAGTTCACATGGCAGATCTTCAAGCAGAAGACTGCTGCGGACAGCCATGCCGACATTCTGCTGAATATCCACGGCGGCCGCTTCCTTCGTGCCTCCCAGTCATCTCTATGGGAGACGGCGATCAGGATTGTGGAACAGCGCGAGTTTAAGCAGCAGCCGTGCAGAGAAAAGACCTGTCCACACCAAAATTCTGCTTGAAAATCTGCCGGATGAGCTGACTTTTACAATGGACATGCGTGCAGCTGCTAGAATCAGCTGCTCCTCTCATTTCAGGGGGAAATTAGATTTATGGGAGCCCCGTTCTTGTGATTATTGGGAGGGGAGGGGGGTCACAAGTGTTCAATGTTCCATATCTACAAACCGGCAAGAGAGCAGCTTTCATAAATGTGCAGAAAGCAGAATACAATAATCTGCAATCAGAAATACAGATTATAAATTTGCACAATCTGGTTTCATTTACTGCATTTTTCGGATTATAGCATGCACTTTTTTCCCCTCAAATTTGGCTGGAAAAATGAGGATGTGTTTTATAATCCGAACCGTAGCTGCGATGGAGTGGGGTCACAGGGTCGCTGCTGCAAAAAGCTTCTGGCGGAGACAACAGTGGGGCAATGCTGCAGGCCTCAGGCTCATAGGACGGGGTGTTTGGCGGTGTGAGGGCTCTGCCGACATTTTGTGAAAGCCCCAGAGCCCCGCAAAATCTCTAAAAACTGTATGGTGGAATGTTTTTTTGTTTTTTAAAAGGAATACTCAGGAGAGCAGCAAGAATACCGAAAGAGAACAAAAACCCCCCTTTTGACCTGTTATGGAGGTTTTCCTATACAGTGGTATTGATTAGTGATCAGATAGGATTAGGTCATCAGTATCATTTTAGTGAAAACCCCTTAAAATATTTATTACCTCAGGGGTTAGATTTTTTCTCTTGTTCCCTCTTTTAATCCATGTAAATAAATATTCAGTAAAATATCCCTTATAAATATAGGTTTGTTTTTTTTTTAAAGATACAATTTACTGTATATCCCAATCTTCTATCACTTAAAACAAACATGACATTCTTCTTAAACCACTGCCCCCCTTGTACATTGGCTGTGTCTGGTATTGCAGAGCCCGGGGCAGTGTGATAGTCAGAGAACATATAAGCTGTCCTTAGAAACCCCAGTGTTTCCCAAACTCTGGTCCTCACGGCCACCAACAGATCATGTTTTCATTATCTCCTCAGTGTTGCACAGGTGAGAACCTGCGGCAGTTTTTGATGCCTTGATAATTCCTTCAGACCTGTGCAATAAGGAAATCCTGAAAACATTATCTGTTGGGGGCCATGAGGACTGGAGTTAAGGAAACCACCTTAGATAAAACCCATTTTTCTACTAAATTTGCTTATGTACAGGTTTGTGTTTGCATCTGTTTGTAAGGGTTCCTGGTTCTTTCACAGATTGCAAACAACAAGGATGCACTCAGAAAAACATGGAATCCTAAGTTTACACTTAGAAGTCACTTTGATGGAATACGGGGACTTGCGTTCCACCCTACAGAGCCAGTCCTGATCACTGCATCGGAAGATCATACACTAAAAATGTGGAATCTGCAAAAGACAGCTCCTGCAAAAAAGTAAGACCTTCATTGTTTTCACTAGAATTTCTAGATAATCTTATTGAACACTGATGAGACATGATGACGTGGACATATAGCCTGTATGTAGCTAACTGCTCCTTTTTTCAGTGTTTTCGCGTGGAGACGAGACACTAAATGACTTCCATCCTTACTAGAAGAGACTAATACTGGTGCCTAGTATAGGGCAATATTGGAGGCACTTTCAGATTACTAAATAACCCAGTATATTTAAAAAAAAAAAAAATTAATGGTGGATGTGCATTAAGGATTATTGGGCTCGTTGCAAGGTATTGCCTAGCCACAACATAGGTCAGCTTGCTGATCACTGGTAGTCCCAGCTCTGAAACACCCATGGGAATAAAGTACATGCATGCCAGTGCTCTAATATCTCTCTTCCTTCTCATCCCCAATGGGGGTGGTCTTTTTTTGTCCTTTCTCATTCTCGGGTCCTCTACCAGAGGCATGGGAGTTTGAGGGTTCTTTGCAGGATCTTAGTTGTTCCCAGCATTGCGCTTTTCTGGACAGAGTTCAGTTGTTGCTCCTGGGATCTGTTGTATGTGTCACAAAAACTGGTTAATAAATAACCAAAAAAAGTATAAACCTTTTTTTTTTTTTTTAAATTTATTTAAATTATATGAATAAAAAAAATACTACAATATATAAATACTACTGGACATTTACAAAAGAATGGGGACACAACATCATATATTTTATCACGTAGTTCAATGGTGCCTTGTCAAGCTGGTTGTATACAAAAAAAAAAAGCACTATTAGGGGTTACATTCCCCTTACGTGGAACAATGGTCACATCAGAAAATCGTATGCTAAAACAATCAAGATGGC
Source organism: Ranitomeya variabilis (assembly GCF_051348905.1). Taxonomy (NCBI): domain Eukaryota; kingdom Metazoa; phylum Chordata; class Amphibia; order Anura; family Dendrobatidae; genus Ranitomeya; species Ranitomeya variabilis. The sequence goes on along the minus strand of NC_135233.1, from coordinate 146,101,654 downwards.
AATACTTACATTAATATGTACTTTGAAAGACTGTCCCCACTGCACATTTCGTATCAAAACTTCATCAGGAGGCGTGTGTCGGGGAGGGGGCTGACATCATGTTTAAAGAACAATTCACCAACCACAACATCACAATAGGGAGGTGTGTATATAGAGGACAGAAAAATCGTGTAATCAAAAGCAGCGCTTTTTAGCCAATAAAGTCTCTTTTCCAGGAGGTAAGTATGTCATGTGTAAAGTCACGTGACTTTATACTGCAGCAGAATTGTTCAAGGACCTGGTAAACGAAGGGTACTGACAGCTAATTAAAGGGAACCTGTCACCACGTTTTTGGAAGATGGGATAAAAATAGCGTTAAATAGGGGCAGAGGTGGGCGTTACATTAGTGTGTGTGTTATGCGTTTATTACCCACCTAAGTTGCCGAAATAACTTTGCAAAGTCTCCGTTTTCGCCTGTCAATCAGGCTGGTCAGGTCACATGGGCGTGGTGTCTTCACCCAGATTTGGCGTAGTTTTCCGTTGGTGGCGTAGTGGTGTGCGCATGCCCAAAGTCCGGAATCCTCTTCCAGGGGATTTAAAATAGCGCGGTGTTCGTTATTGCATTGGTGATCGGTGGGCGCGGCCATCTTCCTTTGGCCGCGCGTGCGCAGAAGCGGGGCTCTGCTGGCCGCGGCTTCAGGAAAATGGCCGCGGGATGCCGCGCGTGCGCAGATGGATATCGCGGCGGCCATTTTCCTGAAGCCGCGGCCAGCAGAGCGCCGCTTCTGCGCACGCGCGGCCAAAGGAAGATGGCCGCGCCCACCGATCACCAATGCAATAACGAACACCGCGCTATTTTAAATCCCCTGGAAGAGGATTCCGGACTTTGGGCATGCGCACACCACTACGCCACCAACGGAAAACTACGCCAAATCTGGGGGAAGACAACGCCCATGCGACCTGACCAGCCTGATTGACAGGCGAAAACGGAGACTTTGCAAAGTTATTTCGGCAACTTAGGTGGGTAATAAACGCATAACACACACACTAATGTAACGCCCACCTCTGCCCCTATTTAACGCTATTTTTATCCCATCTTCCAAAAACGTGGTGACAGGTTCCCTTTAAATCTCCTCCTCTAGGGGTATGTCTGTCACGTGTGCAGTCACATGACTTCTTACTTCAGCAGAGTTGCTGACGGACCTGATCCACCTATCAACCCGCCGTCACCCAGGAGACTAGGCGACTCGCGGCATCTCAATCTCGAGCGTCGGGTCATCATGGAGACGACATAGACACCGGGGATTGAATCGGCCGCTCGTCAGCGCATCCGTGACACATGCGCACATAGACCAGGGCCCATTACCTATCGCTGTGGTGACAGTAAGTTTAACTCAAATTGGCATTTGAGCAGCTATGGGGAAGTAAAAATTAAAATGATGTTAAAAAATAGCAACCATTAGGTCACATAACACATTTTTTAGATCCTATGCAATTGTCTCTGTGGCTAAATTTAAAGGGAAATGCATATTTCACCATTATTATTAGTGTGATCTCATAAACCTATAATCATTATAAAAATTACAACTCATAGTGTCTTAATGGAAAACTATTAAACAGATAATACCATAAATCTATAATATGATATTAAATAAATGAAAATAAAAGTGTAGAAAGTATGTGTTAAATATGTGAATAAATACAGTGTCCAACAAACAATCAGAGCAAATAGCTAATATTAACCACCATTCAAAAATCACTAAACGAATTTAATTTAATTAATAAATTATATAAAAAATGCCTAACTGGCGGGTTATGGTGCCAATAAACATACTGAAGTGCAAAGGCTGAATAAAAGTGCATGACAATGAACATAATAAGTGTAAAAGACACCAAATAGTAATAGACATATATATGCATTATTTAAAAAAGTTAAAAACACTGGAAGGATTCCACTTGACTCAATTGCTGTAGAAGACAACTCCGCACAAGAATGAAGATGTGTGCAGCTTCCTCCAGATAATTAAGGGACAAGATAGGCCACAAGGATAGATATACAATACTCTGCCAACACAACTCCCAAATACTGTTAAACAAAAAAAAAAAGAAAAAACATCAATACCAACATAAAAATTCTACATTAAAACCCCTAAAAATAAAAATAGATAACCTCTATGTGGGTAATTGGGAAGAACACTACATATACCCAGGAGGTTGCCTACGCGCGAACCTGGTCCTCTGGAGGCGTTTTATTGATGATATTGTTTTTATTTGGTCTGGTGGCCGGGATACTCTTTTTAATAGATATAAATAAAAATCAGTATTTTTTAAAGTTCACCTCCACCACCAGTACCACTGAGATCAATTTTCTAGATCTTACAATTTTTATTGAGGATCTTAAAATTCAAACACGTACTTTTTATTAAACCCACTGACACGAACAGTTATATCCTTCTAGATAGCTGTCATCTCCCTAGCTGGCTGCTCAACATCCCGAAAAGCCAGTTTACCAGGATCCACCGCAACTGCTCAAGGCCCCACGACTTTGAATTGGAAATGCTAACACTAACAAAAAAAATTCTTAGAAAAAGGTTATGACAAAGGAATGTTAGAAAAATCGAAAAAAAAATGGCCATGATCAAATGCAGACAAGAACTTATTGATCCAGTTCTGAGACATACAGAAAATATAGATCTTATCCCTATTATAACGAAATATAACACCAACTCAAAGATTCTTCAAAAGATAGTCAGTAAACACTGGCATATCTTAAAAAATGACAAGATTTTGGGTGATAAGGTCACGGACAAGCCCCGTTTTGTGTATAAAAAAATCCCTATACCTGGGAAATTTGATTGCCCCTACGGTACAGAAAAAGTCCTCTCTGATACAGTCTTCTATTTGTCACTCCAAACTAAAAGGATTTTTTCCGTGCCATAAATGTAATATGTGCAAAAATACTATCACACACAAATGAATGGATATTAACCCCTTCACCCCCGGAGCTTTTTCTGTTTTTTTCGTTTTCGTTTTTCGCTCCCCTCCTTCCCAGAGCCATAACTTTTTAATTTTTCCATCGTAGCATCTCCAATTTTCATGATCTGGGGTCGGTTGAGGGCTTATTTTTTGCGGGACGAGATGTACTTTTGAATGATACCATTGGTTTTACCATGCCGTGTAACAGAAAACGGGAAAAAAAATCCAAGTGTGATGAAATTGCAAAAAAAGTGCAATCTCACACTTGTTTTTTGTTTGGCTTTTTTGCTAAAACTAACCTGACATTATGATTCTCCAGGTCATTACGAGTTCTTAGACACCTAACATGTCTAGGTTTTTTTTTTTATCTAAGTGGTGAAAAAAAATTCCAAAGTTTGCTTAAAAAAAAAAAAATGTGCGATTTTCCGATACCTGTAGCATCTCCAATTTTCATGATCTGGGGTCGGTTGAGGGCTTATTTTTTGCGTGCCGAGCTGGCGTTTTTAATGATACCATTTTGGTGTAGATACATTCTTTTGATCGCCCGTTATTGCATTTTAATGCAATGTCGCGGCGACCAAAAAAACGTAATTTTGTCGTTTTGATTTTTTTCTCGCTACGCCATTTAGCGGTCAGGTTAATCCTTTGTTTTTATTGATATATCGGGCGATTCTGAACGCGGCGATACCAAATATGTGTATGTTTAATTTTTTTTTAATTGTTTTATTTTGATTGGGGGCGAAAGGGGGGTGATTTGAACTTTTATATTTTTTTTATATTTTTAACCACTTTTTTTTTTAATTTTGGCATGCTTCAATAGCCTCCATAGGAGGCTAGAAGCATGCACAACTTGATCGGCTCTGCTACATAGAGGTGAAGTACAGATCACCTCTATGTAGCAGAATTCCAGGTGTACTTTGAACGCCGACCACAGGGTGGCGCTCAAAGCAATCGGCCATCAACAACCATAGAGGTCTCAAGGAGACCTCTGGTTGTTATGGCAATGCACCGCTGACCCCCGATCATGTGACGGGAGTCAGCGGGCGAGCATCTCCGGCCGCACGGCCGGGAGCGATAGTTAAATGCCGCTGTCAGCGCTTGACTGCGGCATTTAACTAGTTAATGGGCGCGGGCGGATCGCGATTCCGCTCTCGCTCATTGCGCGCACATGTCAGCTGTACAAAACAGCTGACATGTCGCGGCTTTAAGGTGGGCTCACTGCCGGAGCCCACCTTAAAGCAGGGGATCTGCCAGCTGACGTACTATTCTGTCAACTGGCAGAAAGGGGTTAAAAAAGGAGACAGGACGATCCAAATTAAGGACTTCATAACATGCTCTACTACAGGGGTAATCTATACTATAGAGTGCCCTTGTGGGAAACTATATGTGGGGAGGACAAAACGCCTGTTAAAAACAAGGATTAGTGAGCATATTAGGAACATTATGAACCATTTTATGGGACATCCACTTTCCCAGCATTTTATAGAACATCATAACGGACTGGCACAACAGATGAAAGTCTCAGGGATAGCCACGGTACATCGACACTGGAGGGGCGGTGATTACATTAAAGCGATGTCTAGAACTGAGACCAAATGGATCTTCATTTTGGACACCATCGTGCCAAGAGGTTTGAATACTGGCACGGAACTTTTTGGCTTCCAATAAACAGCTTTTAGCATGAGAGACAGACTATATAAGGACTAAGAGTACGGAGCAGGGATCATCCCTGAGGAAGGAGACTACCGTCTCCGAAACGCGTCGGTTGATTGATCCTCACTGCACTCCGTACTTACAATCACTCTCGGGTTCGGGTAGCAGTCATGTGACACGAGACATCACGAAGGTCCTGCGCACCGCTCACTCCATGCGGCGTCTGGCTCTACAGGATCCCGCTCCTACCCGGAGGTTTGCTTAAGGGGGCTGCTACCGGCCGGAGCAGCCACTGGCCGGAGCAGCCACCTGTTTGGATTTTTTTATCTATCTACCTGGATCTCTTCTGGAACCACTGCAGCAGCACTACAACCCTCCAGTCTATTAAGGACTCATCACTGGAGGTAGGAAGTCGTTTATGCACTCTGTACCTTATCCCCCTAGCAGGCTGTTACTCGTGATAAAGTGACATCTATCAAGACATTATAACAGTACACACTTTGTGTTGTTTAATCCCATATTGTTATATAGGTCATCTATTAGTATTTCCATCTGCTATCATCCAGCGCGTACCTGTATACACTTAGGTGTATACTATGTTCTATATTCAAAAAGTTAAAAACACTGGAAGGATTCCACTTGACTCAATTGCTGTAGAAGACAACTCCGCACAAGAATGAAGATGTGTGCAGCTTCCTCCAGATAATTAATAATAAATAATAATAATAATTTTATTTATATAGCGCCAACATATTCCGCAGCGCTTTACAACTTATAGAGGGGACTTGTACAGACAATAGACATTACAGCATAACAGAAATCACAGTTCAAAACAGATACCAGGACAGGAGGAATGAGGGCCCTGCTCGCAAGCTTACAAACTATGAGGGAAAAGGGGAGACACGAGAGGTGGATGGTAACAATTGCTTTAGTTATTTGGACCAGCCATAGTGTAAGGCTCGGGTGTTCATGTAAAGCTGCATGAACCAGTTAACAGCCTAAGTATGTAGCAGTACAGACACAGAGGCTATTGACTGCATAAAGTGTATGAGAACATGATGCGAGGAACCTGATTGTTTTTGGTTTTTTTTTAATTTATTTATTTATTAGGCCACACAGGGATAGTTAGGTTAATGCGTTGAGGCGGTAGGCCAATCTGAACAAATGAGTTTTTAGGGCGCGCTTAAAACTGTGGGGATTGGGGATTAATCGTATTAACCTAGGTAGTGCATTCCAAAGAATCGGCGCAGCACGTGTAAAGTCTTGGAGACGGGAGTGGGAGGTTCTGATTATTGAGGATGCTAACCTGAGGTCATTAGTGGAGCGGAGGGCACGGGTAGGGTGGTAGACTGAGACCAGAGAGGAGATGTAGGGTGGTGCTGAGCCATGGAGTGCTTTGTGGATGAGGGTAGTAGTTTTGTACTGGATTCTGGAGTGGACGGGTAGCCAGTGTAATGACTGGCACAAGGTAGAGGCATTGGTGTAACGGTTGGTGAGGAATATGATCCTGGCAGCAGCATTCAGGACAGATTGGAGCGGGGAGAGTCTGGTAAGAGGGAGGCCGATTAGTAGAGAGTTACAATATTCCAGACGAGAATGAATAAGTGAGACAGAGTCGAAAGTAAGAAAAGGGCGAATTCTAGAAATATTTTTGAGATGCAGATAAGAGCGAGCCAGTGATCGGATGTGGGGGGTGAATGAAAGCTTGGAATCAAGGATGACCCCAAGGCAGCGGGCATGTTGCTTGGGAGTAATGGTGGAACCGCACACGGAGATGGCAATAAGATGGCAATTAAGGGAGAAGATAGGCCACAAGGATAGATATACAATACTCTGCCAACACAACTCCCAAATACTGTTAAACAAAAAAAAAAAAAAAAGAAAAAACATCAATACCAACATAAAAATTCTACATCTAAACCCCTAAAAATAAAAATAGATACCCGAAATGTTGACCTTGATGTATAAATAAACTTAGAGAAAAGTCCCAAACCCAAAGCTTTCATTAAGGCCTGCTGGTGCGATCGTATTAAGTCTGTATATCCAGCAGCTCCCTGCCTGAGCTAAGGTTTTGTTGAGATCACTACCTCTTTGTCCGAAAGTAATTTGGTCTATAGCTTTAATAAATAATTGACTGGCATCACAATTATGATATTTTTTAAAATGCTTTGGGAGGGTTTTCAACTTTTTTTTTTTTTTTTTTCATAGAATTTAATAAAATATTTATTTAAAAAAAGGTTTATGCTCTTTTTGGTTATTTATTAACCATTTTTTGTTACTCGTGTATGTTTTGAGTTAAAGTACCTAATAATCCTAGTGGGCTCTATTTTGTGTTGTAGCCAATTTCCCAACTTAGGGGGTCACTGCTCCAAGTGCTCCTATCACCACTGGAATCGCTGTTGCCTTCACCTTCCACATCTTCTCCAGTTTTCCTTTGAGGCCCTCGTATTTCTCCAGCTTCTCATATTCCTTCTTTCTGATGTTGCTGTTTATATATATTTATATAATTATATGTATATAATTATATTATTTATGTAATTAAATTTTTTTTTACTGGTCTCTGTGAGACCAATTCTTTAAAGGATGCTTTGTTTTTACAAAAGTGCTTTTTATGTGATACATTTCTGCAGAATACGTTGGCTCTATTGAAAAAACATTCTAAGAGTATGTGCACACGTTCAGGATTTCTTACAGAAATTTCCTGACAAAAAACGGACATTTCTGCCAGAAATCCGCATGCGGTTTTTTTTGGTTTTTTTTAATGCTTTTTTTGCGCGGTTTTTTTTCCGGAGCTTTCCCAATGCATTAAATAGCGGGAAAAATGCGGGAAAAATCCGCAAAATTAATGAACATGCTGCTTTTTTACTGCGATGCGTTTTTTTTGCGGAAAAAGAACACAACATGTGCACAAAAATTGCAGAATGCATTCTAAATGATAGGGTGCATATGTATGCGTTTTTTATGCGTTTTCATCGGGGAAAAATCCTGAACGTGTGCACATACCCTTTAGGGAGGGGTATGGAACATAGCTGGCAGTGTATATGTATTTATTATATGTGTTATTTTAAGATTGCTGTGACCCATCTGTAACATTGCATCCTCCCTATGGGGCAGCAGGCACAGGCTGGCATTGAGCAGGCTATGGTACCTCTGCTGATGGTGACTTGGATAAGGGAGTTCTCCACTTTTCTGTTCTGTCATTTGATATGAAGTACAGTACCCCTTCATAAATGTCACAGTAACTGAACGTGCGTTCAGCTAATTATGCACAGCTTAGAGATTGGTCCAGTGTGTTTCTATCGTGTTGGCATCAATTACTGGTCATTACTTTCAGCAGCTCAGGATTTCTGGGAGCCCCCGGTTTATGGCAGAGTTAAAGGCCTTGCCTCTCCTTTGCAGGCTGATCTGACAGCATGCTGTGTATTGTCACTGAGGCTTGATTAGAAAGTCAATATCATTGACTAAAATAGTCTTAATGGATGTTAATGGATATTACAACAAGCAAGTCATGTAAATTGCTTCCAGGCATTGATTATGCTGATCTTAAGGTACCGTCACACTAAGCGACGCTGCAGCGATAGCGACAGCGATGCCGATCGCTGCAGCGTCGCTGTTTGGTCGCTGGAGAGCTGTCACACAGACCGCTCTCCAGCGACCAACGATGCCGAGGCCCCCGGGTAACCAGGGTAAACATCGGGTTGCTAAGCGCAGGGCCGCGCTTAGTAACCCGATGTTTACCCTGGTTACCAGCGTAAAATGTAAAAAAACAAACAGTACATACTCACCAGCGCGTCCCCCAGCCTCTGCTTCCTGACGCTGACTGAGCTCCGGCCCTAACAGCACAGCGGTGACGTCACCGCTGTGCTTTCACTTTCAGTTTAGGGCCGGCGATCAGTAAGAGTCAGGAAGCAGAGGCTGGGGGACGCGCAGGTGAGCATGTACTGTTTGTTTTTTTACATTTTACGCTGGTAACCAGGGTAAACATCGGGTTACTAAGCGCGGCCCTGCGCTTAGTAACCCGATGTTTACCCTGGTTACCAGTGTAAAATATCGCTGGTATGGTTGCTTTTGCTGTCAAACACGGCGATACACGGCGACCTAGCGACCAAATAATGTGCAGACCTTCTAGCAGCGACCAGCAATTTCACAGCGGGATTCTGATCGCTGCTGCGTGTCAAATACAGCGATATCGCTCCCTAGGACGCTGCAACGTCACAGATCGCTGGCGACGTTGCTTAGTGTGACGGTACCTTTAAGCAAAAGCCTCAGTTAATTCTGTCTGCTATTATAAACCAATGGTAGCCGTCCCTTAGCAGCCGTTCAGATCTAGTTAAATCTGTAAAAATCAATATGTTGCAGCTATAGATGGCCCAGTGTATAAAGTATGCTCAGGACTCCTAAATCCTAACTGCTTAAATATTGCACATTTCAGTAGACGCCGGTCAATGACAAATTGTCCTATTTATGTGGGGGTATACAGCGACTTTGGCTGCAACGCAAGTTACAACGTTAAAGATCGTTATGTGTAGATACTGCATCGCAACACGTCTCCTAGGGTACCGCGACAAGCGAGTTACAAAAAAACCATGTGACCCCATTCGCTTGTATTGTACTGTGATGTAGCAGCTACACAAAGATCTTTGACAACTTGTCATGGTCAAAGGCACTGTGTAGGGGGAACACACAGAGATGCGGCGTGACTACAATTCTGCCATGTTTCATGACGTGTGCAACTTGTCTGCAACAGTGACTATTTTGGAGCTGTGATTTTGTTGTTAAAAAAATTGCAGGTAAGTCGCACACAAGTCACAGATTCCTGCAACAGAAAAAGCAACACACTTGCAATTATATGTAACACTGTTCCAATAGGTCGCATCTGGTGTTGAGACACCACAGGAAATTATTGGATGCAATGTCACACTGTCATTTCAGTGTCACATAACACGTCAACGTGTAGCCCTAACTTTAATAGTGTATTCCCATCTTCACAACCCTATCCCAATATGTAGTAGGTGTAATAATAATATTGGCAAATACCTCCAATTAGAAATGTAGTTTATTCTCCTGATTTGCTATGTCGCTTACCCCATGTGCAGGCATTGCAGTAGCTTACGTATCCATAGTTATGACCACACACAAAGTGACAGCTGTTAGTGGTCATGACTATGAATACCTAAGCTACTGCCATGCCCTGCACATGGGGTAAGTGACATAGCGAATCAGAAGAACCTCACTACATCTATAACTGAACGTGTTTGTAATGTTATTATTATTACACCTACTATATATTATATATATATTCTGATATAGGATCTTGGAGATGGGAATACCCCTTTAAGTTCATTATCAGTCCTGTATGATGGCATTATATTATCATTTATGATCAGATAAAGTGACTTTGCCCTTTTAATGTACCGCTGCCCATTGTGATCTTGTAGGTCTGATCCCACAAGTGAACATTGGGGATATAGTGTAGGGATATGTTACTTACTTTGTGTTGAGATCTTGTGAGTTAACTTTTTAGAAATGAATTAGAATGAGTTAACAGTAAAAACTGGAATTACTATGAAACCCCAAAAGTTTTACCTTGATTTGAGGGAATACACCTTGGGGTCATGAAGAACATAGACTTGCACTATAAAAAACTTTTGAGTCAGAATTTTTAGTGAGATGTTTGAGTTTGTAGGTTCCTATCTCTGCAACAGTATAACAATTTCTAGGCCTTTTTAGTTATTACATTAGAAAAGGGGACTTTATAAAATATAACTTTTAATCAATTAGTTAAAAACCTAAATTAGGATACTCAAAAAGATCATAATAAACACATACTTGGAGGAAATAGTCATGGTATTTCCCTCACGTAACCACAGAGGGTCCGATTAGAGGTCTCCCCATTGCATGGAGTCCATTGTGCCATTTTCCCACTTTGCCCTCGGCACACCCATTGGTGATTATTGTGTTATTACTTGGGGAAATAGCATGAATTTATGGTAATACACCTAGTATATTCTGTGATCTTTTTGTGTGTCCTAAGTTAGGTTTTTAACTAGTTGATGAAAAGTTTTATTTTATACAAACACTTTTGCTAATAGTATATGACCTTGGTTAGAGGATTTCTCTCTATTATTTGCTAAGTTTATATTTTTATTCTTTTTTTGTTATTGCAGGAACAAATTGCAGGGTTTTTTTTCTTTAGTTCCCTTGTGCTGACTAGATTACAATATATAGACATATACATACACGATTCATCAGCACACTGCGACTAATGAATACATGAACTCCAATATTGTACATGTTAAAAACGTAAGGTACTTAGCTGACAAAAAGAGAATAGGCAGCACCTCCAAAAATCATGTGTTTATCTAAAGCCGCTAGGCAAAAATTTATATAACTGAACATGAGGTTCTTGATTTAACATTCTGATCAGACTATATAAAGCCCACTGCCACGTAAAGCCTAGCAGCTTTAGATCAATGTATGATTTTTGGAGGTGCGGTTCATGCTTTTTTTTTTTTTTCTTTTTGTGTAAGGTACTTAACTTTTGTGCTCTTTGATCAAAAAACGCTATCTAACCATGTCAATGTGTACCTTTTGATATGCACGGTCCCGAACCACTATAAGTCTTACCTCTCCATGTGCCAAACCAGGCCTCATCTGAATGGGGAGTGAAAAGGAAGTGTACACAATACATAGGACATGGATTTAAGCCCTCCTTCTGCATGTGTCTGCTGTTACTACAGTCATAAATTGAGTTTCCCATAAACATTTCATTTTTTTTCTTTTTTTAGGAGCGCCTCTCTTGATGTGGAACCAATATACACATTCAGAGCACACAGGTAATAACTGGCCGATTCACAATGTGCAGTATTACATATTGATATCCACTTCATCCTGGGTTAGCTTCTGTAATGTCTATAATTATATATACCGTATATACTCGATTATAAGCCGAGATTTTCAGCCCAAATTTTTGGGCTGAAAGTGCCCCTCTCGGCTTATACTCGAGTCACGGTCGGCGGTGGGGTCAGCGGGTGAGGGGGAGAGGGCGCTGAGGCATACTCCCCTAGTCCTGGCGCTCCCCCTGCCTGTCACACTGTCTTCGGGTGCCGCAGCTCTTCCCCTGTTCAGCGGTCACGTGGGACCGCTCATTAGAGAAATGAATATGGACTCCACTCCCATAGGGGTGGAGCCGCAAATTCATTTCTCTAATCAGCGGTGCCAGTGACCGCTGACAGAGGAAGAGCTGCGGCACCCGAAGACAGTGTGACAGGCTGGGGGAGCGCCGGGACTAGGTGAGTATTTTATATTCACCTGTCCACGTTCCACCCGCAGGGCGCCGCTCTGTCTTCCCGTCCTCTGGCTCTGACTGTTCAGGTCAGAGGGCGCGATGACGCATATAGTGTGCGCGCCGCCCTCTGCCTGATCAGTCAGTGCAGAGAGACGATGGGACGCTGAGGAGCTGCAAGCAAGAGAGGTGAGTATGTGTTTTTTTTTTTTTTATTGCAGCAGCAGCGTTATATATGGCACAGATTTATATGCCACATCTATGGGGCAACGGTGCAGAGCACTATATATGGCACAGATTTATATGGCACATCTATGGGGCAACGGTGCAGAGCACTATATATGGCACAGATTTATATGGCACATCTATGGGGCAACGGTGCAGAGCACTATATATGGCACAGATTTATATGGCACATCTATGGGGCAACGGTGCAGAGCATTATATATGGCACAGATTTATATGGCACATCTATGGGGCAACAATGAACACTGCAGAGCATATATGGCACTGCTTTATAAGGGGCATCTATGGGGCAATAATGAACAGTGCAGAGCAAATATGGCACTGCTTTATATGGAGCATCTATGAGGCCATAATGAACGGTGCAGAGCATTGTATATGGGGCATCTATGGGGCCATAATGAATGGTGCAGAGCAATGGCACCACTTTATAAGGAGCATCTATGGGGCCATAATGAACGGTGCAGAGCATTCTATATGGCACAGCTATATATGGAGCATCTATGGGGCAATAATCAACGGTATGGAACATTATATATGGCACATCTTTATATGGAACCTCCTTTGGGGCAATAATGAACGGTATGGAGCATCTATTTTTATTTTTGAAATTCACCGGTAGCTGCTGTGTTTTCCACCCTAGGCTTATACTCGAGTCAATAAGTTTTCCCAGTTTTTTGTGGCAAAATTAGGGGGGTCGGCTTATACTCGGGTCGGCTTATACTTGAGTATATACGGTAATATAATTATAATTGAAGCACTTAACAGTGGAGGTTAAGCCTTAATTCACACATGCTTTTTGTTGTTCTGTTTGTCCCGTTTCTAGGAGCAGTCCAACACAATTTCTGTAAGAAAGGGTTTAGTTGCCTAAGTGATGGAACCCCCCAGCACAGGATCCCATTATTGGGTCAGTTTGGTTTCTTTGGTGTCAATTTTTTAGGACAGTATAGCAAGTGCATCGTAAAGCAGTCAATACAAAAGAAGATAGTATTCTGCTACAGATGGATCTGGATACGTTGGTAACTTGGGCCGAAAGGTGGCAGATGCGGTTTAACAATGATGCATGTAAGGTTATACACATGGGAAGAAGGAATCGGTGTCACTATTACACACTGAATGGGAAACCACTGGGTAAATCTGACATGGAGAAGGACTTGGGAATCCTTGTTAAAGATATACTTACCTGAGCTGCCAGTGCCAGGCAGCGGCTGCCAGGGCAAACTGGATCGTAGGGTGCATTAAAAGAGGCGTGGATACACATGATGAGAGCATTATACTGCCTCTCTACAAATCCCTGGTTAGACTGCACATGGAGTAATGTGTACAGTTTTTGGCATCGGTGCTCCGGAAGGGTATAATGGAACTAGAGCGAGTACAAAGGAGGGCAACAAAATTAATAAAGGGGATGGGGGAACAACAATACCCAAAGAGATTAGCAAAATTAGGATAATTTGGTCTAGAAAAAAAGACTACTAAGGGGCGATCTAATAACCATGTAGAAGTTTATAAGGGGACAATACAAATATCTCTCCGAGGATAAAGACAAAAGAGCTTTAATGGGGATAAATGTAAGGTCATGCACTTGGGTAGAAGTAATAAGATGTATAACTATGTGCTTAATTCTAAAACTCTGGGCAAAACCGTCAATGAAAGAGACCTGGGTGTATGGGTGGATGACAAACTCATATTCAGTGGCCAGTGTCAGGCAGCTGCTACAAAGGCAAATAAAATAATGGGATGTAATAAAAGAGGAATAGATGCTCATGAGGAGAACATAATTTTACCTCTATACAAGTCACTAGTGCGACCACACTTAGAATACTGTGCACAGTTCTGGTCTCCGGTGTATAAGAAAGACATAGCTGAACTGGAGCGGGTGCAGAGAAGAGCAACCAAGGTTATTAGAGGACTGGGGGGTCTGCAATACCAAGATAGATTATTACACTTGGGGCTGTTTAGTTTGGAAAAACGAAGACTAAGGGGTGATCTTATGTTAATGTATAAATATATGAGGGGACAGTACAAAGTCCTTTCTGATGATCTTTTTAATCATAGACCTGAGACAGGGACAAGGGGGCATCCTCTACGTCTGGAGGAAAGAAGGTTTAAGCATAATAACAGACGCGGATTCTTTACTGTAAGAGCAGTGAGACTATGGAACTCTCTGCCGTATGATGTTGTAATGAGTGATTCACTGCTAAAATTTAAGAGGGGACTGGATGCCTTTCTTGAAAAGTATAATGTTACAGGGTATATACACTAGATTCCTTGATAGGACATTGATCCAGGGAACTAGTCTGATTGGCGTATGTGGAGTCGGGAAGGAATTTTTTTCCCCAATGTGGAGCTTACTCTTACCACATGGGTTTTTTTTGCCTTCCTCTCGATCAACATGTTAGGGCATGTTAGGTTAGGCTATGGGTTGAACTAGATGGACTTAAAGTCTTCCTTCAACCTTAATAACTATACTATACTATCTGTTTATACCAACGAAGGTGATGGTCACAAGGGGCATTCTCTGCGTCTAGAGGAGAGAAGGTTTTCCACCAACATAGAAGAGGATTCTTTACTGTTAGGGCAGTGAGAATCTGGAATTCCTTGCTGAAGAGGTTTTGCTGGCGAACTCAGTTGAGGCCTGGATGCCTTCTTGGAGCGTAACTATTGTATGTTACAGTTATTAGGTTCTTTAGAAGGACGTAGATCTGGGGATTTATTTTGACGGAACATAGGCTGAACTTGATGGACAAATTTCTTTTTTCGGCCTTGCTAACCATGACTATAAAGAACTTTCGTTCTAAAAATGGACACATATATGTACCCAGATGGACCATAATGATCATTGGGATCTTTCTACTTTCATTTGAATCAATTCAGTGAATGAGATTTTAACTATAGTTTTGCTCGTCTATGCTGGAGGACAGAATAGGACAATCTTGTGTGAAATCTTAGCGTTACAATCCTATTTCTTTTCCACTGCTTAATTGACTTGTACTGTATGGTAATTGTCATATTTAGACGTCTGTTTTCCTCTTATGTGTACTATCTCTGTTTTTCACAGAATATGTCCCCATTATAATCTGTCGCCTTTCACATGCCCGTGTATTTTTAGGGGGATTTTTTGTGGTCCTGAAAAATCTGTGCTGTTAAGACTGGCTTTCCATCGTTTTATGTCAAAAATTGTGTTTCAGTCTGTGGTTTTTGTGACAGAAACAATTCTAGATTTAGGGCCCAATTCACCTAAGCTGTTACGCCAGAATTCGGGCTCAAATGCTTTGAAAAGTCACAAGATGTTGCCCAATATTATGTGACTTTTAATGGTTTCATGCCACTGTCGCCCAACCCTGACATCCCAAAGAGAGAACATTGATAGCTGGGATTTGTGTGAGCCGTTCGCTGACCAGATAAATCTTATGCAGTGATTTCCATTTGCCGCTATAGTCATTTTGTTACTTTAATGAATCTTTTGTATTCATTTAAAGTATCAGTGTTAATAGAAGACATTTATCTTCCAGCATAAATTCCTTCTTGCCATCTTATTTTATTATGAAAATCATTTTTCTTATGTAGTTTGCAGGAGTTATAAAAGTTCTATTAGGAACAGTTTTAGGATGCAGGTCACTACAAGTACCGTACTTTATATTGCTGCTGTTGATCTTGGATGCCATGGAATCCATTCCCTATATTGACTACTTGCAAAAAAGAAAAAAATACAATACTGATTTTCATTTTTTTTCTCTCTCGTTTTGATGTTTGCTGATTGTTTGATGGTTAATTAATTTTCTATTATAATAGACCAGACTTTTACAGATGTGGCAATACCAATTAGGGTGGGTGTTTTTGGTCCCCTCCCCCCTTACCGTTTCAATATTGGAAAAATGTGATTACATTTTTTTTTTCTTTTACATCTCCTTACTGGACTTGAGCCTGTGATCATCTGATTATTTATGCTATATGCTGCAATGCCACAGCACTGTCGTATACAGTAAAAATCATGTTCTCCAATCAATCCGGTGGCTGGCCTTCACAGGACCACTGTCATGGCAGGCTTGGGTTCCTTCAGAAGACCTCAGCTGCCATAGCAGCCCATCAGCACCCAGCAATTATGTTACTGTGGATGGGGGCTGTAGGGAGGGCAGAGGAGCACATAAAATGGCAGGTACCCCAGTGTGTGCTGTCAGAGGTTGACAGCACCATGTAAGTAACTAATGGCAGCGAGAGGCTGACTATATACCACAAAAACTGAGACCTAACATATGATGTACTATTATGCCAGGATTTAAATGTTAACTCTTTCACTGATTTTGATGGCAAAATAAAAATATTTATTTTATTTTTAACTTTTTTTTTTTAATAGAACTTTTCCACCTCACTTGTCACACCTATGTCTTTTCTGGGGTATTTTATTGGCATCACAAGTTTTAAGGGACTTTATGACAATGTGTACAGTTAGTTAACCTTACCAACTCTTCTATATCTAACTTGGTCAGATAATTGACCTGATGGCCTGCATACTGAAGCTCTACTTCTTTAGTAATGGTTAGGAAACAGCACAGATAATTTCACTATGGGGGTTATTAGATCTGGTCATATACATTAGATGGTTGGCTGAACGATGCTCCTACCAATAGTTATCTGGCCGACTCTGCCATACACAGGAGTGCTTGTTCTGACATTCACTCCTGTGTTCTGTGTGAAAAAGCCGCCAACTTACACAACTGCCAACTTTTCTCCAGGAGAATAGTGCGGTTGATTGGCAGTCGTAATTCAAACATGCGCGATTGACATCTCTCCCAACCATCAGTCAGCCGGTACCCTCATACACATTATGTTATTGTCTAAACCTGTTGGTATCTGCGCATTCGGCCAACATTTGTCTCATGGTAATGGGGGGTTTAGAGTATTAGATATAATAAACATGGTTACTTAGGGACATTACCATTTTCCTTATTTGTTACATTGACTATTTTTGCAGAAGTGAAGCCATAATGGTTGTCACTTTTGACGCATCTACTCAGCAGCTGATGGTAATACTTTAATACTGTACTTTCATTTGTCACTTCTATAGAAATGAGCTTCAGATCTAAACAAGTGAAACAATAATCTTTTACATTTAGCAACCTAACTTGGGAGTGTTGGCGGTCTCTAACTTGGAGTGTTCATTCATACAATCATTCAATTCTTTTTCAGAGGCCCAGTTCTGTGTGTAGTAATGAGTAATAACGGGGAGCAGTGTTACAGCGGGGGAACAGATGGTGTCATCCAGAGCTGGAACACGCCAAATCCTAATGTGGATCCATATGATTCTTATGGTAAGTTCATACTCGTTATACATTAATAGCATCTGTCCAATTGTTCCTAATTGCCGTCTTTTCTGTAGGGTAACAGCCCATATGCGTTTTGTTTCCGCAGCTTGTTTGTTGGCTACAACCCATAGGTTTAGATTTAAAATCCAAAATTGTAGACAGATTTAATTCAATGGGTTTTACTCAATTATTTAATCATCTGTTCAGCCACAGGCCTGATGCAGCCTGTTGCCTCATTATTTCATGGCAGATTGAGGAAATAGATGGTTTGGCACTGGCACTGATTTCGGTTTGAATTAGCAATTGGTATCTGTTGATTGGAAATCCAAATTTGGTAGATCCAAAAGTTGTCATCGTAGAAGGCCATAATTAGGCTGAAAAAAACACAAGACAAAGAAGCTATTTAAATACTGAACAAACTAACACTTTGCTACATTAAAAGGGAATTTGTCACCAGGTTTTTGCTACCGTATCTGTGAGCAAGCCTGATGTAGGGGCAGAGATCCTGATTCCAGTTCTCTGAATGCTGAGCTTTGTATTACCCTCACCTACACCATAGCTTTCTGTGTACATGGTGCATAGGCAGAAAGCTGCCAATCAGTGTTGGGGGCGGGGCTATAAGATGCATTTAAATATGGAGGACTAAATGGCAACAGGTTCTCTAGTCCTCTAGAAATAATCTCCATCTGTTAAGTGGTTTTTATAAAAAAAAAATAAAAAAAATAAAAAATCAAGCAGCCCTGTAAGTGACAATATCGCTCTTATCAGTGAGTTCTGTCTCTACATTATGCTGCTCTCACATTAGATGGCAAAAAACCTTTTGACAGATTCTCAGCACAGCATCATCAAGCAAAAGACCTGTAAGAACACTGAAAACAACTAAAATAGGTGGGTATCTCTTCTTCGGTAAAGAAAAAAAATCCTTAAATCATCTAGCCTATTCATAAAAAATCTCAAGAAGATGACAATATACCGTATTTTCCGGCGTATAAGACGACTTCTTAACCCCTGAAAATCTCAATCTCAAAAGTCGGGGGTTGTCTTATACGCCGGGTACGGTGTGTGCAAGAAGCCGCCCTGTATGGTTCCCAGGATCTGGAGGAGAGGAGACTCTCCTCCAGGCCCAGGGATCCATATTCATGTAAAAAAAAAAGAATAAAAATAAAAAATATGGGTTATACTTACCCTCCGACGGCCCCCGGCTCTTAGCGGTGCAAGCGGCGGACTCCGTTCCTAAGGATACATTGAGCGAAGGACCTTCGATGACGTCATGGTCACGCGACTGCGACGTCATTGAAGGTCCTTCGCTCAATGCATCCTTAGGAACGGAGGCCGCCGCTTGCACCACTGAGAGCTGCGGGCCGTCGGAGGGTAAGTATAACCCATATTTTTATTTTTTTTATTCTTTTTTTTTTTACATGAATATGGATCCCAGGGCCTGAAGGAGAGTCTCCTCGCCTCCAGATCCTGGGAACCATACACACCGCACACGCCGTATAAGATGACTGGGCGTATAAGATGACCCCCGTCTAATACAGCGAGTATATCCCAAACTCCATATTTTATATGGAGAAGTTGGGGGTCGTCTTATACGCCCAGTCGTCTTATACAGCAGAAAATACGGTACTTGCTATTGTCTAGAATGAAGAGATTTCTTCATGCATGTAAATCCAGAGAGTTTATCTTGGGTTGTAAACCACTGGTACCACTCAAGAAAGGACAGATTAGAATTTAGTAGAAAACTTGTTGTAGAAGATGGATTAGAAGGAAACTAAATGTAGATATAAAGTAAAGACATATGATCCAAAGCATACCACATAAACCGTCATACATGGTGAAGACAGTCATGGCATGGACATGTGTGGGTGGCAATAGAACTGCGTCACTGGAATTTACTGATGTGATGGCAGAAATCAGTTTGCAGGATCAATTCTGAAATAAATAAATGGCGACATGCAAATTAAATGTTGAGAAACTGATAGGTCAGTTCTTCACAATCCAGGTGGATAATGTCCAATGGCTTCTCGATATTTATTTATAGTAATGGGAAATTCAGTGGCTCCGTCTCCTGACCTCTACCAAATTTATATCAAACACATTCTCCACCTGACAGGGAGAAAAACCGAGGAATCCACAAGATAATAAAATGTACAAAATTTATTTAGAAAAACTATACATAAAATATATAGCAACAGATTCAAACAATACAGAGGAATCTCAATTAAAAACAAGCAGCAATGGGCTGAGATGAAAATACAGACACTTCATAGCACCAAAAGTATATGCAAAATGCCAATGCACTTATGACCTTCAACACCCCAAAGTATAATGAAATACAACACTGCTGTGAACCTATAATGACCTAGGAAACATGTGAACTAACAGCAAATGTATAAAATGAACTAGGGGATCAGTAGATTGAGCCAAAAAGGACTACCATCAAAGGTGTAAGAAAAAAATAAAAAAATGTACAAAACCCGCAAAAAAAGTGCAATGTGCTAGAGATCAATTGTCATAAATAGACCAAATGATCACTCTTAGAGCGAGAAAAAGGTATGTACCTATATATACTACACCTAGGATCAGCTAGGATAATATGCTAAATACATGCCATAACTTTTAAAGATATATTTAAATTGCTCAACCCGAGCCAAAAACACTATAAGGTAAGTGTAACTTACATAGTATATCAGGAGATGCAAGTGCTGCGCCCGTGCCGCTACGCCGACAGCGCCGTTTCGCCTACCAGGCTTCTTCCATATGGGGGCCAAATGTGTGTCTGCTATGTGAGCCTCTCATTATATAGTGTCTTATTACGTGTGGTCTAAAAATCAGCTGTGCAATTACGCTGCTTAGCGATGCTCTTTATGGCGCATGCGTCCCCCACATAGCTGCCCGTAATGAACAAACAGAGATTTTGCGACCGTTTGGGTATTATAGATGGTCGTTTTTTTGGTCGATATTTCTTGTTGCTAGTGTTCCAAGTTGCGCATGCCTCACCCTTAGCCTCCGATGACTTCCGGTCCCGCTCATGAGGTGACGCGAGCGTTCCACGCTTGCGTTCCAGATGCGGGAGTCCGGAAGTCTCTGTTTGTTCATTACGGGCAGCTATGTGGGTGACGCATGCGCCATAAAGAGCATCGCTAAGCAGCGTAATTGCACAGCTGATTTTTAGACCACACGTAATGAGATACTATATAATGAGAGGCTCACATAGCAGTCACACATTTGGCCCCCATATGGAAGAAGCCTGGTAGGCGAAACGGCGCTGTCGGCGTAGCGGCACGGGCGCAGCACTTGCATCTCCGGATATACTATGTAAGTTACACTTACCTTATAGTGTTTTTGGCTCGGGTTGAGCAATTTAAATATATCTTTAAAGGTTATGGCATGTATTTATCATATTATCCTAGCTGATCCTAGGTGTAGTATATATACAGTTATATGAAAAAGTTTGGGCACCCCTATTAATCTTAAGCTTAATGTTTTATAAAAATGGTTTATTTTGCAACAGCTATTTCAGTTTCCTATATCTAATAACTGTTGGACACAGTAATGTTTCTGCCTTGAAATGAGGTTTATTGTACTAACAGAAAATGTGCAATCTGCATTCAAACAAAATTTGACAGGTGCATAAGTATGGGCACCCTTATCATTTTCTTGTTTTAAATACTCCTACCTACTTTTTACTGACTTACTAAAGCAGTTTGTTTGGTTTTGTAACCTCATTGAGCTTTGAACTTCATAGCTAGGTGTATGCAATCATGAGAAAAGCTACTTAAAGTGGCCACTTGCAAGTTGTTCTCCTGTTTAAATCTCCTCCGAAGAGTGGTATCATGGGCTCCTCAAAACAACTGTCAAATGATCTGAAAACAAAGATTATTCAACATAGCTGTTCAGGGGAAGGATACAAAAAGCTGTCTCAGAGATTTAACCTGTCAATTTCCACTGTGAGGAACATAGTAAGGTAATGGAAGAACACAGGTACAGCTCTTGTTAAGGCCAGAAGTGGCAGGCCAAGAAAAACATCAGAAAGGCAGAGAAGAAGAATTGTGAGATCAGTCAAGGACAATCTTCAGACCACCTCCAGAGAGCTGCAGCATCAACTTGCTGCAGATGGTGTCACTGTGCATCGGTCAACTATACAACGCACTTTGCACAAGGAGAAGCTGTATGGGAGAGTGATGCAAAAGAAGCCGTTTCTGCAGGCACGCCACAAACAGAGTCGGCTGAGGTATGCAAAAGCACATTTGGAGAAGCCAATTTCTTTTTGGAAGAAGGTCCTGTGGACTGATCAAACCAAGATTGAGTTGTTTGGTCATACAAAAAGGCGTTATGCATGTTGGCAAAAAAACACAGTGCGTTGTATAGTTGACCGATGCACAGTGACACCATCTGCAGCAAGTTGATGCTGCAGCTCTCTGGAGATGGTCTGAAGATTGTCCTTGACTGATCTCACAATTCTGCTTCTCTGCCTTTCTGATGTTTTTCTTGGCCTGCCACTTCTGGCCTTAACAAGAGCTGTACCTGTGTTCTTCCATTTCCTTACTATGTTCCTCACAGTGGAAATTGACAGGTTAAATCTCTGAGACAGCTTTTTGTATCCTTCCCCTGAACAGCTATGTTGAATAATCTTTGTTTTCAGATCATTTGACAGTTGTTTTGAGGAGCTCATGATACCACTCTTCAGAGGAGATTCAAACAGGAGAACAACTTGCAAGTGGCCACTTTAAGTAGCTTTTCTCATGATTGCATACACCTGGCTATGAAGTTCAAAGCTCAATGAGGTTACAAAACCAAACAAACTGCTTTAGTAAGTCAGTAAAAAGTAGGTAGGAGTATTTAAAACAAGAAAATGATAAGGGTGCCCATACTTATGCACCTGTCAAATTTAGTTTGAATGCAGATGGCACATTTTCTGTTAGTACAATAAACCTCATTTCAAGGCAGAAACATTACTGTGTCCAACAGTTATTAGAGATATGAAACTGAAATAGCTGTTGCAAAAAAAACAATTTTTATAAAACATTAAGCTTAAGATTAATAGGGGTGCCCAAGCTTTTTCATATAACTGTAGGTACGTACCTTTTTCTCGCTCTAAGAGTGATCATTTGGTCTATTTATGACAATTGATCTCTAGCACATTGCACTTTTTTTGCGGGTTTTGTACATTTTTTTCTTACACCTTTGATGGTAGTCCTTTTTGGCTCAATCTACTGATCCCCTAGTTCATTTTATACATTTGCTGTTAGTTCACATGTTTCCTAGGTCATTATAGGTTCACAGCAGTGTTGTATTTCATTATACTTTGGGGTGTTGAAGGTCATAAGTGCATTGGCGTTTTGCATATACTTTTGGTGCTATGAAGTGTCTGTATTTTCATCTCTGCCCATTGCTGCTTGTTTTTAATTGAGATTCCTCTGTATTGTTTGAATCTGTTGCTATATATTTTATGTATAATTTTTCTAAATAAATTTTGTACATTTTATTATCTTGTGGATTCCTCTGTTTTTCTCCCTGTCAGGTGGAGAATGTGCTTGATATATGTTGTTTTTGAGGTGTATATATGTTAAGTTTAGGATATTGGTTATCTCTACCAAATTTAGTATGCTTTTCACCTACTGAAGATCAAACTTTAAGGCGGAAAGACCTACAAACAAGCAGCAACGAATCCTATGTGAAATGTGAACACAATGGTTTTCTATGCAACTTTGGAGTAGAAACTGAGTGGGAATTCTCCAAATCCTCCTACAAAATGTAGAGATTCTGCTCCCAGAGCCCTGTAAAAAGTGCCCGTCTGCAGAGCCAAAAATGTCTGCAAATCATCTCAAGGGAGGAAACTCAGTAGGTGGTGTTACCCGTCTGTTCCAGACTTCATGCAGTCATTGACTGCAAAGAAGTTATGTCAGATTAATAAAGATAACGCTTTTATCCATAATTGTTACTTTGTATAAATTCTTTGAGCCTGTGAAATAAAAGGAACTTTGTGTTTTACAAAAAAAAAAAAAAAAAAAAGGCTATAATTTCCAAACTGCTAAAGTTGGCACTCCAGTTTATTTATATTTTTGCACACATCACTCCAAGTTAGTTACGTACATATATTTTGAACCCTTTTTACTATGGGACTCTGTCATGTGATCTCTAGTCTGACTACTGGTCCAGTACATGATGGAAGACTGTCTTCCTGTGAACTACTATATGACATTATTGCCTAAGAAAACTGACAGGGAGAAAACTATTACAAGCAGGAGGCAAGCTTTAGCTTGTAATATGAGTTGCAGACTGCATTATAGAAACAGTATCAATTGGGAAGAAAGATTGAACATTGCAAACAATTCTGAACTGCAATATCAAGTAAAACAAGTATTTATAAGGCTTACACAAGATCCTATGTTATTCTTTAATAGGCTGTGCTACACTATATAAGTGCAGTTGCTTGGAGCTCTGCTTTCATACTATCCCCAATAGTGTACATTTTGTTCACATTAATGGATTTTTCAGATCCATTTTAGAATGAAGGTGAAATTATGAAAATTCTATCACTGTCCAGAATCTTCTGTGTAACATGCAGTAAACCATGTCAGTAGTGGATGAAGCAATGTATAGTCAAAAATAAATTTTAGGTGCCCATCAAAAATTGTCCAGTAACAATAGGTTGAGGGATTGAAATATCACAGGAAATAAAGTATAGGTAATGAGGTAGTCTTTTGGACTTCACCGTTTACAAAGGTACCATTCATAGTGTTACTACTGACTAGGCCATAAAAAGCTAATATCTTTTATGAGCATTCACATTCTTCACCAGTTACTGCAGTATCCATCTCGGAAAGTGACCGGTGGTATGAAATGGCCTTCATGACTTTGCAAGGCTTGTGCCACTCTACTGCAGGGGTCCCAACCTGTGGCTCACGGGCCCGTGATGTGTGGCTTGCGGCTGTTGCAGTTTGGTGCATTAGCACCACTTATAGCAAACCCCTATTGAGATTAGATCTCTAGATGGTGACTTTTGTGTGTAGCCCTGCACAGAAGGGCCGATCTGAATAAAGGTAAGATAGGAACCCTGCCTTGGTGTGATTTCATTGGAAAAGCTTTGGCTGTCATTATACCGGTAATAGGGGGCTCCTGGGTGTCACTACTGTGAATGGGGCATGAGACGAATGTGACTGAAAGTCAGGTCAGGAAGGTTGGGGACCTCGGCTCTACTGAAAACCATTGCCTACAAATGTGTACTTGCGCTACCTGCTTACTGCTTACATTGCCTGGATATGTGGGACATTTTCTTAGTTTGCTGTGAATCACAACTTTGTTACACTTGTATTATTTGCAATAACTGCTGTTTGTACTAAGATGTTTTAATATTTCTCCCCCTCTCTTAACCAGATCCTGCAGTTCTGCGAGGAGCGTTTGAAGGCCACACTGACGCAATATGGGGCTTGGTGTACAGCGCAGTTCATCAGCGCTTGCTGTCCGCCTCAGCAGATGGCACAATTAGAGTATGGAATGCATTAGAAGCCGCCCCTGCATTAAGCATATTTAATGATAACCAAGGTAATGGAGTTAGCTCATTAACGAGCAGATAGGTGAATCTGCAATTGGTTGTATTTACATGGTTTTTTTTCAGCACAAAGTGAAAGCTGAATATTGTTTCAGTATTTTAGTCTGAGACGCTTTTCTCAGTTATTTGCAGTTGACATCTATACACTTATGACTGCTTATATAGGAGACTTTTGATTCCGATTTTATCCAGGGTAAATAATGTTTGCAGTGTTACTATATAATTGCACATTTTAAGAAAATAATTTTTCCAAAAAGGTATCCAAAAATATTCTTGCTGATACTTTTAAATAAACTAAACCATTTGTGGCGAGCCTATGGCATGTGTGCCAGAGGCAGCACTTGGAGCTCTCCCTGTGGGCACGTGCGCCATGGAGACGCTGCTCCCTTCTTCCCATCTTTTAGATGCGAATACATTTGAACAGTGCTGCGCCAGGGCAGAGGAGCGCCTGTCACCCCTGGGTCCGACGTCTAGCAGTGTGATTATGTAATAACACTGCTGCCTGTGCCAGGGCCGCTGAGGAGCAGACAGCGTGGGCACTGGTAAGAGCTCCAGGAGGAGCCCAGCATTAAATGTATTATTTTGAGAGCGATTATGAAAGGAGGCACATTTTTGACAGTTTTCTAGAGGCAGTGTGTGGGGATGGGGTGTTGCTTTAATCAGAGGGGTAGTGTGTGTGTGTGTGTGTGTGTGTGTGTGTGTGTATATATGTGTATGTATGTGTATATAATAAAAAAAATTCCTTCTCACCCCCAATGGGGGTGGTCTTTATTTGCCCTTTCTCATTCTCGGGTCCTCTACCAGAGGTCTGGGAGTTTGGGGTTCTGTGCAAGATCTTAGTTTTTCCCAGCATTGCACTTTTCTGGACAGAGTGTTCAAATGTTGCTCCTGGAATCTGTTGTAGCCATTTTCCCAACTTAGGGGGTCACTGCTCCGAGTGCTCCTATTACTACTGGAATCACTGTTGCCTTCACCTTTCACATCTTCAGTTCTCCTTTGAGGCCCTGGTATTTCTCCAGCTTCTCATATTCCTTCTTTCTGATGTTGCTGTCACTTGTTACTGCCACATCTATTATCATTGCTCTCTTCTGATCCTTGTCTACTATCACAATGTCTGATTGGTTAGCCATCACCTGCTTATCCATCCGGATATTGAAGTCCCACAGGATTTTAGCCCTTTCATTCTACACCTCTTTCTCTGGGGTTTCCCCTCTGGACTTAGGGGGACTTAGCCCATATGCTGTGCAGATGTTCCTGTGTACAATTCCCGCTACTTGGTTGGGCGCTCAGTATACGCCGTTCTTGCTTTCATTGTGCACCCTGGCACTGATGTTTCTTTGCATAATCTGCACCTTTGATCCTGACTTGTGTGGTAGATTCCTATATATATATATATATATATATATATATATATATATATATATATATATATATATATATATATATATATATATATATATATATATATATATATATATATACACACACACACACACACACACACACACACACACACACACACACACACACACACACACACACACACACACACACACACACACACACACACATATATATATTTATATATATACATGCATACAGTTGTGGCCAAAAGTATTGACACCCCTGCAATTCTGTCAGATAATACTCAGTTTCTTCCTGAAAATGATTCCAAACACAAATTCTTTGGTATTATTATCTTCATTTAATTTGTCTTAAATGAAAAAACACAAAAAGAATTGTCCTAAAGCCAAGTTGGATATAATTCCACACCAAACATAAAAAAGAGGGTGGACAAAAGTATTGGCACTGTTCGAAAAATCATGTGATACTTCTCTAATTTGTGTTATTAACAGCACCTGTAACTTACCTGTGGCACCTAACAGGTTTTGGCAATAACTAAATCACACTTGCAGCCAGTTGACATGGATTAAAGTTGACTCAACCTCTGTCCTGTGTCCTTGTGTGTACCACATTGGTCTTCTTTCTTTTCTCCATGCTCAAAGAACTGTCTGAGGACTTGAGAAACCAAATTGTGAGGAAGCATGAGCAATCTCAAGGCTACAAGTCCATCTCCAAAGACCTGAGTGTTCTTGTGTCTACCGTGCGCAGTGTCATCAAGACATTTAAAGCCCATGGCACTGTGGCTAACCTCCCTAGATGTGGACGGAAAAGAAAAATTTACAAGAGATTTCAATACAAGATTGTGCGGATGTTGGATAAAGAACGTCGACTAACATCCAAACAAGTTCAAGCTGCCCTGCAGTCCGAAGGTACAACAGTGTCAACCCGTACTAACCGTCGGCGTCTGAATGAAAAGGGACTGTATGGTAGGAGACCCAGGAAGACCCCACTTGTTACCCCGAGACATAAAAAAGCCAGGCTGGAGTTTGCCAAAACTTACCTGAAAAAGCCTAAAACGTTTTGGAAGAATGTTCTCTGGTCAGATCAGACAATAGTAGAGCTTTTTGGGCAAAGGCATCAACATAGAGTTTACAGGAGAAAAAAAAGAGGCATTCAAAGAAAAGAACACGGTCCCTACAGTCAAACGTGGCGGAGGTTCCCTGATGTTTTGGGGTTGCTTTGCTGCCTCTGGCACTGGACTGCTTGACCGTGTGCATGGCATCATGAAGCCTGAAGACTACCAACAAATTTTGCAGCATAATGTAGGGCCCAGCGTGAGAAAGCTGGGTCTACCTCAGAGGTCATGGGTCCTCCTTTTGGACAATGACCCAAAACACACTTCAAAAAGCACTAGAAAATGGTTGGAGAGAAAGCACTGGAGACTTCTAAGGTGGTCAGCAATGAGTCCAGACCTGAATCCCATAGAACACCTGTGGAGAGATCTAAAAATGGCAGTTTGGAGAAGGCACCCTTCAAATATCAGGGACCTGGAGCAGTTTGCCAAAGAAGAATTGTCTAAAATTCCAGCAGAGCATTGTAAGAAACTCATTGATGGTTACCGGAAGCGGTTGGTCGCAGTTATTTTGGCTAAAGGTTGTGCAACCAAGTATTAGGCTGAGGGTGCCAATACTTTTGTCTGGCCCATTTTTGGAGTTTTGTGTGAAATGATCAATGTTTTGCTTTTAGCTTCATTCCCTTTTGTGTTTTTTCATTTAAGACAAATTAAATGAAGATAATAATACCAAAGAATTTGTGTTTGCAATCATTTTCAGGAAGAAACTGAGTATTATCTGACAGAATTGCAGGGGTGTCAATACTTTTGGCCACAACTGTACATACATACATACATACACACACACACACACACACACACACACACACACACACACACACACACACACACACACACACACACACACACACACACACACACACACACACACACACGTTATACATACATATAAACATACATATCTCTCACTTCTATCTCTCACTTCCTCCTTCGGCCTCACTCAGTGGTCTTCTGCAGCCACTCGCAAAGATGGTCACACACAACCTCATCTGCACCCGCCTCTGCTCCATATCTAACCTCTCTAACTCACCTCTTCCTGTTTCTGACCACAATCTACTTACATTCTCTTCCCTCTCCACTCCTTGTCTACAATCCGCACCCCACAAACTTGCTCACCCTCGCAGAAATCTTAAAACACCTTGATCTACACTCACTCTCTGAATCCCTCCACCCTCTCACAAACAAGTTTCCTACACAATGCGGATGCCGCTGCTGCTCTATATAACAACAGAATAGCGGTAGCTTTGGAATCTCTTGCCCCTCTCACACATACCAAAGCTCGCAAACTCAGCAGACAGCCCTAGCACACCAGCCTGACCAAAGAACCGAGGCAAGCTTCCAGGGCTGCTGAGCGGAGATGGAAAAGATCCCACTCCAAAGAGCACTTCATCGCATTCAAACAGTCCCTCACTACTTTCAAAACCACACTCGCCACAGTGAAACAAACCTACTTCTCATCTCTCATATCCTCCCTGTCTCACAATCCTAAACAGTTATTCAACACCTTCAATTCTCTCCTCTGTCCCCCAGCACCTCCTCCCTCCCCACTTATCTCAACTGAAGCCTTTGCCTCATTTTTCAAGCAGAAGATTAATAACATCAGAGACAGTTTTAGTCGACAACCCCCAGAGCCCTTCCTCCCAACTGCCCAGCCCTCCACCTCCAAAACCAACTTCTCACCATTACAGAAGATCGACTCTACTCTCAAGATCGCATCTCACCACATATGCACTTGACCTGATCCCATCCCACTTCATCCCAAACCTCGCCACAGTCTTCATCCCAACCCTAACCCAGCTCTTCAACCTATCACTAACAACTGTTGTTTTCCCCTCAAGCTTTAAACATGCCTCAATCACACCTATCCTCAAAAAGCCCTCTCTTGACCCATCCTCTGTATCTAGATATCGCCCTATATCACTTCTCCACTACGCCTCAAAACTACTGGAACAACGCATCCATCTTGAACTGTCCTCCCACCTCTCTTCCTTCTCCCTCTGCGACCTCTTTTAATCTGGCTTCCAGTCACACCACTCCACTGAAACTGCCCTAACTAAGGTCACCAATGACCTATTAACCGCCAAGAGCAAGCGACACTACTGTCCTCCTCCTGGACCTGTCCTCTGCTTTTGACAGTGGACCATTCCCTATTACTACAGACCCTCTCATCCCTTGGCATTACAGACTTGGCCCTAACCTGGATCTCGTCATAACTAACAGACCGGACATTCAGCGTCTCCCACTCACACACCACCTCCTCACCTTGCCCCCTATCTGTCGGAGTCCCGCAAGGTTCAGTCCTAGGGCCCCTGCTCTTCTCCATTTACACCTTTGGCCTGGGACAGTTCATAGAATCTCACAGTTTTCAGTATCATCTCTATGCTGATGACACGCAGATCTACATCTCTGGACCAGATATCACCACCCTACTATCCCTCAATGTCTGTCCGCTATTTCATCCTTCTTCTCCGCTAGATTTCTAAAACTTAACATGGACAAAACAGAATTCATCGTCTTTCTCCCATCTCATGCGACTCCCCCCAACAAACCTATCCATTACAGTAAACGGCTGCCCACTCTCCCCAGTCCCACAAGGTTGCTGCCTCGGGGTAATTCTTGATCCTTGATCTCTCCTTCAAACCGCATATCCAAGCCCTTTCCACTTCCTGCCGCCTTGAACTCAAATATTTCATGGATCCGTACATTCCTAAACCAAGAATCTGCAAAAACCCTAGTCCATGCTCTCATCATCTCACGCCTCGACTACTGTAACCTCCTGCTCTGTGGCCTCCCCTCTAACACTCTCGCACCCTTCCAATCTGTTCTAAACGCTGCTGCCCGACTATTCCACCTGTCCCCCCGCTATTCCCCGGCCTCTCCCCACTGTCAATCCCTTCCCTGGCTCCCCATTACCCAGAGACTCCAGTACAAAACCCTAACCATGAAAATACAAAGCCATCCACAACCAGTCTCCTCCATACATCTGTGACCTCGTCTCCCGGTACTTTCCTGCACGCAACCTCACAAGATCTCCTTCTCTACTCCCCTCTTATCTCCTCTTCCCACAATTGCATACAAGATTTCTCTCGCTCTTCACCCCTACTCTGGAACTCTCTACCACAGCATATCAGACTCTCGCCTACCATCGAAACCTTCAAAAAGAACCTGAAGACCCACCTCTTCCGACAAGCCTACAACCTGCAGTAACCACCGATCGACCAAACCGCTGCACGACCAGCTCTACCCTCGCCTACTGTATCCTCACCCAACCCTTGTAGATTGTGAGCCCTCGCGGGCAGGGTCCTCTCTCCTCCTATACCAGTTGTGACCTGTATTGTTTAAGATTATTGTACTTGTTTTTATTATGTATACCCCTCCTCACATGTAAAGCGCCATGGAATCAATGGCACAATAATAAAGAATAAAATGTATATATGGATGGGGCGCAGGATGGGATCAGCACATGACAGGATGGAGACCATATACCAATATAAATGCTCGCCCCCCAAGCTCTGGCCAAAATTTTCAGTTTGTCTGATTTTTCTCTACATAGGTATATTTTTGAGTGAAATGTAAATTGTTCTTTTATTTTATAAACTACTGACAACATGTCTCTGAAGTTCCAAGCAATAAATTTTGTATTTATTTTCTGAAAATGAGAAATGGTCAAAATAACAAAAAAATGCATTGCTTGCAGACCTCAAATAATGCAAGAAAAACAAGTTCATAATCATTTAGAAACAACACTAATGTTTTGTCAGGAAGAGTTCAGAAATCAATATTTTGTGAATAACCATGAATTTTAATCACAGCTTTCATGCGTCTTGGCATGCTTTTCACCAGTCTTTCACACTGCTTTTGGGTGACCTTATGCTACTCCTGGTACAAAAATTTAAGCAGTTCTTCTTTGTTTGATGGCTTGTGACTATCCATCTTCCTCTTGATTACATTCCAGAGGTTTTCAATGGGGTTCAGGTCTAGAGATTGGGCTGGCCATGACAGGGATTTGATGTGGTGGTCCTTCATCCACATCTTGATTGACCTAGCTGTGTGGCATGGTGCATTGTCCTGCTGGAAAAAAAACAGTCCTCAGAGTTGGGGAACAGTGCCTGAGCAGAAGAAATCAACTGTTTTTCCAGGATAACCTTGTATTCGTCTTGATTCAGTCGTCCTTCGCTAAGAACAACCTGCCCAATTCCATCCTTGCTGAAGCATCCCCAGATCATCATCGATCCTCCACCAAATTTCACACTGGGTGCAAGACTCTGTGGTTTGTACGCCTCTCCAAGTCTCCGTCTAACCATTAGGCAACCAGGTGTTGGGCAAAGCTGAAAATTAGACTCATCAGAGAAGATTACGATACTCCAGTCCTCTATGGTCCAATCCTTATGGTCTTTGGCAAACTTCAGCCTGGCTCTCCTTTGCTTTTCATTGATGAAAGGCTTTTTTCTAGCTTGACATGACTTGAGTCCTGCCTCTGGGAGCCTGTTACGAACTGTTCTTGCAGTGCACTTCGCCCCAGCTGCCATTTGCCTTTGCTTTTGTAGATCACTTGATGTCATCCTGTGGTTGCTGAGTGACATTCTAATAAGAAGACTGTCATCCCGGTCAGTGGAGAGTCGTTTTGGCCCTCTTCTGGTCTGTAGCTTTGTGGTCCCCAATGTCTGCTGCTTGACCTTGTTGTAATGGTTATCCGGACCTGACCTCACCTCCTTACTTACCAATATCCCGCACTGTCTGTCTGCTATTTCAGCCTTCTTTTCTGCTCGCTTTCTACAACTGAACATGGACAAAACAGAATTCATCATCTTTCCCCCATCTCACTCTACCCCTCCACCAGACCTATCCATCAATGTCAATGGCTGCTCACTTTCCCCAGTCCCACACGCCCGGTGCCTCGGGGTGATCCTCGACTCTGCCCTCTCTTTCAAACCACATATCCAAGCCCTTGCCTCCTCCTGCCGCCTCAAACTCAAAAACATTTCCCGGATCCGCGCATTCCTTGACCGTGACACCACAAAAACACTAGTGCATGCCCTTATCTCCCACCTCAACTACTGCAACCTCCTACTCTCTGGACTCCCCTCTAGCACTCTGGCACCACTCCAATCCATCCTACACTCTGCTGCTCGACTAATCTACCTGTCTCCCCGCTATTCCCCAGCCTCTCCCCTATGCCAAGCCCTTCACTGGCTTCCTATCGCCCAGAGACTCCAGTTCAAAACCCTCACAATGACCTACAAAGCCATCCACAACCTATCTCCTCCATACATCTGTGACATGATCTCCCGGTACCTACCAACACGCAACCTCCGATCCTCTCAAGACCTCCTTCTCTACTCCCCTCTCATCTCTTCTTCCCACAACCGCATCCAAGACTTCTCCCGTGCTTCCCCCATACTCTGGAACTCTCTACCCCAGCACATCAGACTCTCGCCTACCATAGAAACTTTCAAAAAGAACCTGAAGACTCACCTCTTCCGACAAGCCTACAGCCTGCAGTGATCCTGAACCTACTGAACCGCCGCACAACCAGCTCTGCCCTCTCCTAGTGTATCATCACCCATCCACTGCAGACTGTGAGCCCTCGCGGGCAGGGTCCTCCCTCCTTATGTACCCGTGTGCCTTGTTTTTGCTCATGTTTAATGTATTTGTCTATATTTGCCCCGTATTTCACATGTAAAGCGCCATGGAATAAATGGCGCTATAAAAAAGAATAATAATAATAATAATGATAATAATAATAATAATGGACTGCCGTCTTAGAAGTTTTAAGGATGGAGGCAACATGACTCTCGCTGTTTTCCTCTGCTAGTAAAGCCAGAATTGAGCCCTTTTCCTCACTCAAGACTTTTTTCTTTTCAACTCCTGTGGCATGGTTAGTTATTTTTTCATTCCTATTACTTTTGGGATATTACTAGTACTTGTTTTGCCATCCAGCTTGTCCTATTGCAAAAGGATTGTGAACACCACAGCAGTGTTTTTTATACTTTCCTTCATTAAATAGGATTTGGTTCAGGTGATCACCTAATCAGAAGCACATTAAGAAGAATGAGATGTTCTCTGGTTGGAATTCAACTGGAATGGAATGGCTGTCAGACATGCAGAGAAGCTGATTTTTATAAAGCTGTGCAGGGGTCTCCTAATTTTTGCCAGAGATAAAGATTTTTCTGTATTTTCATGGCTAGGAAAATTGTACATTCACACTGAAGACATCAAAACTATGAATTAAGGCTACGTTCACATTTGCGTTGTGCGCCGCAGCGTCGGCGACGCAACGCACAACGCAAACAAAAACGCAGCAAAACGCATGCACAATGCTGCGTTTTGCGACGCATGCGTCCTTTTTTTGGTTGATTTTGGACGCAGCAAAAATGCAACTTGCTGCGTCCTCTGCGCCCGGACGCGTGCGCCGCAGTGACGCATGCGTCGCAAAACGCAAGTGCAACGCATGTCCATGCGCCCCCATGTTAAATATAGGGACGCATGCGGCGACGCTGCGGCGCCCGACGCTGCGGCGCAGACCGCAAATGTGAACGTAGACTAACACATGTGGAATTATAAACTTAACAAAAAAGTGTGAAACAACTGAAATTATGTCTTGTATTCTGGGTTCTTCAAAGTAGCCACCTTTTGCTTTGATGACTGCTTTGCACACTCTTGGCATTTTCTTGATGAGCTTTTTTCACCACTTAGATAAAAAAAGAACCTAGACGTGTTTGGTGTCTATGAACTCATAATGACCTGGAGATTCATAATGGCAAGTCAGTTTTAGCATTTAGTGAACCTAGTAAAAAAGCCAAGCAAACAACAAGATTACACTTTTTTTTGCAATTTCACCGAACTTGGAATTTTTTTCCCGTTTTTTGTTATCATTCAAAAGTACAACTTGTCCCGCAAAAAGTAAGCCCTCACATGGCCATATTGACGGAAAAATGAAAAAGAAGCAACACGGCACTCGTTCTAATAATCAGTATAGGTGCTCAAGTAGGGTATCCAACCCAGGAATCCATCTCTAAGTGGCTTCCTCCGTACTCCACGTGCGCTGACATCCACAGGATCTCCCATTGCATCCAGACCAGTTGAATAATCCAGTTGGAACCAACACTGACCCTATACACACTTTACCTACTATACCAGTAAAATTGTTCTGATGAACTTCCGGATGTGGACCGAAAACGTTCAAACTTATATCTTTGTGGATGCACATTAAAGGATCTTCTTCTTTACACCAAAATTCTTCTTGAGTGTCAAGTTTTTTTTCTTATTTTGGAAAAATAAAAAAGTTATGGCTCTGGGAAGGAGGGGAGCAAAAAATGAAAACTCAAAACCGAAAAAAGCTTCGGTCATGAAGGGGTTAAATTGGTATTCCCATCTCCAAGTTCCTAACCCAATGTGTAGTAGGTGAAATAATATTCACAAATACCTCCAATTAGAAATGTAGTATAGTTTTTTCTGATTCGCTTCGTCGCTTACCCCATGTGCAGGGAATTGCAGTAGCTTAGGTATACATGGCTGTGACCACTAACAGCTAACTCACTATATGCATGGTCATTACCATGGATACCTTAGGGAGTCAGAACAACTACTATAGTACATTTCTAATTGGAGGTATTTATTTGCAAATACTATTATTATTACACCAACTACATTTTGGGACAGGATCTTGGAGATGGGGAATACCCCCTTTAAATTTGGTTTTATTGCTTCATTTAATAAGTCATTCATTAGCATTAGAAATATGTTAGCTAAGCGCTCCTAATTCATGTAGAGTCTCTTTGTTAATCAGGAGCATCTGACTCCTGCCTATTTTCTCATAAAGTCTGGTGTGAACAATGCCATTCTTGGTGAATCGAGCTCTCTGTATGTTAGTTACAAGAGGTTTAAATGAGAATATAGAAAATACTTGTTAAATGTTTGTGTGTGTGTTCTATATGTGCCCTCACTCTCTACATATATACCTAACAACTGCAATTCGAGAAACTCGCGCCTCAATACCCTGCACTGCTGCCGGCACTCGGGACCGGAGTGTGCGGCTGCATGTATTTCTATGCAGCTGAATGTTCCGGTCCGAACCGCTGGCGGCAGTGCCGGGTATTGAGGCGAGAGACTCGTGCCAGTTTCTTTTCCGAGGTTTTGCTCTACCAATGATTTTGTATTAGGCCACGTTAAGTATTTGGTCAGTATTTTACCTCGGTATTTTACCTCAGTAAGTCAAAACCAGGAGAGGAACAATCAGAGGAAAAGTATAATGGAAACACGTCACCTCTTCTGTATTTTTCACTCACTTCTGGTTTTGACTTACAAATACTAACCAAAATACTGAACGTGTGAACATGGCCTTAATGTGTAGCTGATCAGGTGATATTGTTATTGCTTCTTAGTAGAAAAAGTTATTTGTACCTGACTAAGGAATAGGGCCAACTACCAAACTCGTTGCTTTGAGTGTTTTATTTAACTTTTATTGGCAGCGCCTTAGGGTATGGAGTGGAGGTCAAGAAGGCTCACTGTTGCTCCATTCTCTCAGGATAATAGTGCCACGTCCCAGTGGTCAGACCCCTATCGATCTCTCATTCCAACTAAAAATGCTTCTTTGTACTGTCTAGTACATAAAATATAAGACCACGAGGTAGGGCCTAAGTATTTGGTAAGCAGGAAAATGTTAGTTCAAGGCTGAGGTGTAACAATCACATTTGTCTGCTGGCACTTCGGCATACATTTATGCCTGAACAAATAAAAAGCCGCGCTTCTAACAGCCTATTGTGTCCACGGCATTTCACTTGTGTTTTCGAATGTCTTGCATCTATAAATTACTACTTATATATATCATAGGATATAGTGCCCAAGAAGTAATTCCATTTTTTCCCATTGTCTTTAGAATTAGGAATACCTTCCTCAGTGGACCTAGTAAGCAGTGACCCAGCGCACATGGTTTCTTCTTTTGATAGCGGGCACACAAGTATTTTCAATATGGAGACACGGCAGAAAGTTTTAACATTAGAGTCTTGTATAGAAACAGGTATGTAATATACCAGCATGTTGAAAATCTTTTCTTTTTGTGCACGTGCTGCTATGAATTAGGAGAACTGATGTACATAGTTACTACAATACATATGTGTATGATCTAGACAGACCCATTCTTTTTGGTTAGTAAAGGAAGTTAACAATATGAAGTGTTCCTGTATCAAACTCTTAATGGTCACTGGAGTTAATAACGAGACGAGATGAGGGGAATAACATGCTGTGATCATACTCAATGTTCCTATTTGCAAATCCATGTTTCGAACAATAAATAAAATAAAGCCTTGAAATACGTTTTAACTTTTTCTGCATTGCCCATAGACTGTAAATGTCTGGGAAGCCCACATTTTACTCCACAGTGATGATCTGAAATCTAAGCGTACTATAAAGCTGCTTTCAGCAGATTGTGCAGCTATGGAGGAGCAGAGCCTTCTGTCAGACACAGCCAGACTCCTCATAGAGAAAGTAAACCTTGTTTATTACCATGTTTGCCTTCCTGATCATTGTGTTCCCGTCACTGAACAAATGATTGAGTATACAGATATGGAAGCACTGACAGGGTTTCCTCCTCTGGATACAGCAGTCGTGTAATTTCATCGCTGACTGTAGGGAGGAAGCAGGACCTGCTCCTAGCACGAAACGCTTCTAGTCCAAATTGCTGTTTCTACTCCCCATCTCCTAAAAATGTACATTGTATAAAAATTTCTATGAAAAGGTGAACACAATTTTTTTGGTTTGCAGTCGTGCAAGAAAAATACACAGTTCCTATTTTTCTTAACATTTTCCCTGAAATGGTTAATATCGATATCCATGGTCCCTGAAATGATATTGATATCCATGGGAAAAAAGTTTCTATAGCGCACATGTTGCTATTTTCTTCTATATGCTTTATTTTGGTGAAAAAAATCAACATATTTATTCTTGAGGTGTTTTTCTCTGGAGGGGGAATAAAGTTCCAGATTTAGCCACTGAGTCAAGTGGAGACTGAAAAAAAAAAAAAAAAGCTTCATAAACCTAAAACTGTCAGAAGAAACACTTTAAGCAAATACATAGTAGGTCAATAAATGTGTGTTTTACCATATACAAGGAATACGATGATTGTCTTTTGGTTGTAGTATTTACAATGCAATTACCGCCACGTTTTGTAGAAATTCTCTTCTTGTGCGGTTACGTTGTTTTAGGGTATGTGCACACGTTGTGGATTTCCTGCGGATCCGCAGCGTTTTTTTACCGTGCAGAAACGCTGCAGATCCGCAAGTAATTTACAGTACAATGTAAATCAATGAGAAAAAAAACCCCGCTGTGCTAATGGTGCGGAAACGTCGTGGATTAAAAGTAGCATGTCACTACTTTTTTGCGGATCTGCAGCGTTTTTGTACCCATTCCATTATAGAAATCCCCTGTAAATCTGCACAAAAAACGCGTCAAATCCGCACCTGCGTTTTCTGCCAAGAGATGCAGAATCCGCACAAAAAATTCCTGAGGCAAATCCGCAACGTGTGCATATAGCCTAAGTGAATTTTTACATTTAGCCAATACCTTGTATGGCCTAAATATTAGAGGGGATGCTTAGATTTTGCAGTGCTACGTGCAAATTCTGTGTATCTAAAGAGACTAATGTGCCTGACTTGTTTCCTGTAGCTTCTAGCTGCCAGATAAACCGAGTAATTAGCCATCCGACTCTTCCAATTACCATCACTGCTCATGAAGATCGTCACATCAAGTTCTATGACAACAATACAGGTAGGGATACAATGAAATGATTCCCGGTTCTGAACTGCTCGGCCCAGCTTGGGATATTACATGTCTGCTGCATTGTGATATACATAGTGAATGATGATTAATCAGTAGGCGCTATGTATGATGGAAATAACTGAAAACCTTGTTGCTGCAGACAGTACAGTAATACATATGCAACTCGGACATTGCTAATCATTAGAGGTACATATATAAAGAATGTTTAATCATTTTCCATTCATTTGTTTTTTACTTTTGCCGCTCTAGGAAGTTCTTAGGAATCTATGCCAGTGTGTGAACAGCTGCAGTCAGAATCTCTTTAACCCCTTCCTGATATAGGGCATAATAGTGCATCCAAAGTGCTGCCTAATCTCTGACAGCAGCATTTAAGCTGCTCAATTCTGCCCGGGTGTGTTTGGGTCTTCCTCCTCACACTTGTTGCTGATGGGTGGTCGTGGTGGCCAGAAGCCTGCTGAAGGCCCCATTCACCACTCTCTTGATATTCCCGTGTATCCTAACCACAGGCTAGTCGCCATAAATAGCGAATCTTAGGGTACCGTCTCACAGTGGCACTTTGGTCGCTACGACGGCACGATCCGTGACGTTCCAGCGATATAGTTACGATCTCGCTGTGTCTGACACGCTACTGCGATCAGGGACCCCGCTGAGAATCGTACGTCGTAGCAGATCGTTTGAAACTTTATTTCGTTGCTGGATCACCCGCTGACATCGCTGCATCGGCGTGTGTGACGCCGATGCAGCGATGTCTTCACTGGTAACCAGGGTAAATATCGGGTTACTAAGCGCAGGGCCGCGCTTAGTAACCCGATGGTTACCCTGGTTACCATTGTAAATGTAAAAAAAAAACACTACATACTTACATTCCGGTGCCTGTCACGTCCCCGGGCGTCCGCTTCCCTGCACTTCTCCTGCATCCTGTGTCAGCGCTGGCCGGCCGTACATCAGAGCACAGCGGTGACGTCACCGCTCTGCTTTACGGCCGCGCTTACACAGGATGCAGGAGGAGTGCAGGGAAGCGGACGCCCGGGGACGTGACAGGCACCGGAATGTAAGTATGTAGTGTTTTTTTTTTACATTTACAATGGTAACCAGGGTAACCATCGGGTTACTAAGCGCGGCCCTGCGCTTAGTAACCCGATGTTTACCCTTGTTACCCGGGGACTTCGGCATCATTGGTCGCTGGAGAGCTGTCTGTGTGACAGCTCTCCAGCGACCACACAAGGACTTTCCAACGATCACGGCCAGGTCATATCGCCAGTCGTGATCGTTGGAAAGTTGCTGAGTGTGACGGTACCCTTACCCTTTGGTGTAATAAACATTGCGTTTGTGCATAAAAGCACTCTGTCTGATATGCAACTGATGGTGTTCAGTGCACCTTAAAAGTTGCGCAAGTCCTCATTGCATCAGTTCACCCCTCAGTAACCTTGCTTATCAGCATCCCCCTATGTAGATTGACACTGCACACCTGATCAGAGTTAACCCCTTGGCGACCCCTGTTACGCCTTTTTAATGGCATCAGTTAAGAGTACTTCTTCCTCAGCGCCGCTGAGAAATAAGGGTATAGCGCCCCCCCCCCCAAAAAAAAATAAATAATAATATTCACCAAATAACGGCGACCGCAAAAGAAAAAAAATGTCTGATTTCCCATTTATTTCTCTCTCCTCTGATATGATCTAGCATACCAGGGGAAAGACACCACTCTCTGATTTAAGGGTAAAAAAAATGAAAGTTTCAAAATTGGAAAATTTTCAAAATTTTTGCCAAATTTCCAATTTTTTCATAAATAGATGCAAGTCATATCAAAGAAATTTTACCACTAATATGAAGTGCAATATGTCACGAAAAAACTGTCTCCTCTAATCAGTGGGAAGGGTTGAAGCGTTCCAGAGCTATAACTTCAAAAAGTGACAGTGGTCAGAATTGTAAAAATTGGCCTGGTCATTAAATACCAAATGGGCTCTGTCACTAAGGGGTTAATGCCTGAATAGCTATCCCCAGTGTTGCAGCACTCTCATTTTTGTTGGGCTGCTTGCTACTCTGAGATTGCCGCGTGTTACACTGTCTAGTGAGATGAGAAAGTTCTGCGCTCGCTCCTTCAGCACCCCTGCGTGCTCGCACGCCAGAGCGTTTTTACATTTTTTGGTTTGATATAGAAAATGAAGTTGCTAGTTCATTTTTCCCACACCAGAAAAAAAAAACTTGTCAGAATTGCATTTTTATTTTCATCATTTCACTGCAATAACCATTTTTCTTCACACTTTCCAGTATGTTAAATGGTAAAATGAATGCTCCAATTC
This sequence comes from Ranitomeya variabilis, assembly GCF_051348905.1. Lineage (NCBI taxonomy): Eukaryota > Metazoa > Chordata > Amphibia > Anura > Dendrobatidae > Ranitomeya > Ranitomeya variabilis. The sequence goes on along the minus strand of NC_135233.1, from coordinate 146,061,108 downwards.
AAACCTGAAATAAAGTTAAGGCCCTCCTTGAAGTTTGGAAGGAAAAAACAAAACCTCAATGTAGAAAATTATCTCTAGTGGTAAGGAGTTATCGGGTCGGGCCAGGTTTGAGTGCAAAGTCTGCAGTCACCCTGTGTGACTGCAGACCTCTGAAACCTGTCATGGTTCCCCTGTGTCGCAGATGCGCGCGAGTGATAAAATGGGTCTTCTCAACCTCGGCATATAAGCGGAGGCATAGATGAGAGGGTTTCTTCCCCTCACATTCCCAATGTATTGCTTTGTTGTACAGATTAGATTTTGTTCACCTTTTCATTCCAGTTTTAGTTTGGAAAACACAACCAATTTGAAATCTGTTGTATGTGGGAAACCCATGACATCGGCAGACCGCATTGATCTGTAACTGGGTCTGTGGTTTTTCATCATGCTGGTCATTTTGATGCAGAATTGTAAGAGTGGAGGCCTCTTCTGCAGATGTGAATAGTGCCTATGAGAAAGCCAACTGGATCACCAAGCTACTGTTATTAATGCTCATAACAAAGATTAAATACTCAAAACTCGCATGTATTCTAATTTCCTACATTAGTTGTAACTTTTTTTTTTTTTTCTCCTTAGGAAAACTCATTCATTCTATGGTTGCGCATTTAGATGCGGTAACAAGTTTAGCTGTTGATCCAAATGGATTGTACCTGATGTCTGGCAGTGAGTATTGCTAACATTTACTTGGTTATTGGACACTGGAGAACACATTAATAGTATAGTAGATAAAGGCTTTATTTTTAACAATATGTTGTAATATATTTATTATTTTATGGCCTTTATTTTAAAAATGCACTTTTTAAATGTAAAAACAGGTTTATTAGTGTTATTTACTTTTTGGAGATGGGATGACTTTATGGAAGTTTTCACTAGGGAACTTGAAGCATCGATACTGTGACTATTAGGCCAATCCCTTGTGTCATAACTGACAGAAGGAGAGCCCCAATTCTAACATCTTAGATGTTGCAGTTGCTATTAGTTGTGGCATCAGTGGTGTGAAGCCTAAGAAAATGAGGCCGGGTATTCAGCCCATTTCCTCCTGTTATTTCACGGGTACAATTGCTCTTTGACCTGTCGCATGGTTCTAAATTGGACTCGTCTGTAATTGCTATATCCGTTTTAGGGTCTTAACTTCTTTGCAATCATATAAATACATCATATGGCTCAAAGTGTAGGGAGTACGGGCCCAGCTCCTTGCATAGCGAGGTCTAGCTGTCTTCAATTGTGCTTGTGCCCCCATAATGTGCAATCTTGGGACGCTGATGGGTTGTCATGTCTGCCCTAGGGCCATATGATGTGTCTGCCATTTTGTAATCTTATGACCGTGTCATAGAGAGGGTTTCATAGGTGAACACAAAATTTACAGTATACTACAGTACAAAAGTATTTCAGTATATTGTACCTCTAGTCATTCATCTTTAAAGCCTCCAGGGCAGGGATTTCAAACTCAAATTCACAGATGGCCAAGTATAATCACCCTGTGGGCAAGGTTTGGCCCACGGGTAGGAGTTTGACACAAATGCTGTAGGGGGACTGTAAGAGAATAAAGAATAGTTTAAAAAAGTTTGAGAATATGCATGTATTACAATATATTTATAGATTTCTTTACCGCTATTATTGACATTCTTACATAAGTTTAAATCATCCCCTTTATTCCACTTATTAAATTAAAAAAAATAAATTATTAAAATAAGAAAAAAATAAACAGTATAGTAAACTATTAGGCTAGGTTCACATTGCGTTAGTGGGTGATCGCTAACGGACAGCGTTGCACGGCGAAAATGTCGCAATTAACGCCATGCAACGGGTCCGTTAGCGCACCCATTGACAGCAATGTAAATTTTGCCTGTAGCGCATCACTAGCGCGTGCCTTTTTCGGCTCGTGCTAGCGATGTGCCGTTCTTTTGTAGCGCGCCTCGGACGCTGCTTGCAGCGTCCGCGGCGCGCCCGAGGTCCGTTCCCCGCTCTCGCAGATCGGGGATCTGCGAGAGCGGGGACGTTAGCGCGACCCCTAAACGCGGCCCCTACAAAAATATTGCGTTAGCGCAATCCGCAAGCGCTAGCGCTAAACGGATTGCCCTAACGCAATGTGAACCTAGCCTTACAGTAGCTTTCCTTCTTGCAGGGAAAAAAAAGTCCAGAATTGCTGTTCTTTGATCTCCCAGCTTTCCATAAATGGGGGAAAAAAAATATCTCAAAATGGCGCCAATAAAATTTATAAATAGTTTTTACACAAATCCACTGTCTGAAAAAAAAAATAAAAATACTGGCGACATACTTTTTTTTTTTTTTTTTTTTTTTTTTTTAAAGTATTAAAGGAGATGTCCAATCTAAAGTGACACATTGTGCACTGCCCGGTGTCACGACTCACCCTGTTCCCTTGGTTACTTCTAAAGGTGAAGATGACATATCGTGCCTTATCTCCTGAATCCACCCTACGACTGTACCCTTACTCCACCCAGGGAAGAGGGGAGTAGCTGTGCATCAGGGGAAACTGAAAATAACAGGCATACAAATATTCACTCACATATAACAGAGGAATGCATCGGGTAGTGGAGGATCGGGTAAAACTAAAGTAGAAGGAAAGGGAATTATGACACTTAATAAACCAATCATCAGACACAGATCGCTTCAGCAAACACCTTCTCATATAACTACCAGCAACTATCCTCCCAGCTATGCAGCAAAAGCTATCTCTGACGTGTGTCAGTCAGGACCCAGATTATATAGGAATAGGAGTGGCCAATCGTACTCAGCTGAGAGCCCTAGCTCCCATAGCTCTCAACATGGCTGATTAAACACCTGTACTGCCAAAAGAAATTTACACCGTTTAAAAAGGTGAAGTGCTTCTTTTCAGCTCAGGAGTAGGAGCAAACTGATGCTGCGGTTTTCTGGCTCCTCTGTCGTGCTAACCCCGTGACAGTAGGATTTGCCGGTTTCCGAGCCTGGGCCGAAGAGTATGTATGTGTTATACATACTACAGGCCAGCACCCATCTAGTGGGTGTGTGTCCTTGCTCCATACACTTGTGACTGCAGACTTATTGGCTTAGACATGTCATTTTTACAACACATTGAGGGAGTGCCAAAAAAAGGATATCCTGCAAAATTTGTATTTTCCGGTTCGTTTTTTTGTTTTTAACCCCTTCCCGACCTTTGACGCCACGTAGGCGTCATGAAAGTCGGTGCCAATCCGACCCATGACGCCTATGTGGCGTCATGGAATGATCGCGTCCCTGCAGATCGGGTGAAAGGGTTAACTCCTATTTCACCCGATCTGCAGAGACAGGGGGAGTTGTACTTCAGCCCAGGGGGGGTGGCTTTGCCCCCACGTGGCTACGATCGCTCTGATTGGCTGTTGAAAGTGCAACAGCCAATCAGAGCAATTTGCAATATTTCACCTATGAAAATGGTGAAATATTGCAATCCAGCCATGGCCGATGCTGC